>NC_060267.1:23451793-23465590 GCF_021613505.1 Equus quagga | reverse complement strand
TGCTGCTGTCTCAGTAGAAACTGTGTAACTCACAGCATTTTCATTATTCCTGCAGCAGGGGGAAAGTTCTCATCTAAATTAGGCACTATAATGACACAACTTACCTAGGTCTCAAGTTATTTAAAATCCTTTTTGATTCAGACAGATTAACAAATGAATAGATGAGGAGATTTCTAACCTATCACCAGGTATTGTATTATGCAGAATTATCCAAACATTAAAAAAAAAGTTATACTAGAAAACCAACTAGTACACAATTTAAAGAGAAAAAAATTTTATTGTGATATAAAATGCACTTATAAAATGTCCACAGAAGGCATGTAATTCTTCACTGCTATATAAATTTATTGGGAATACTTTATTCACCTTCTATTATGATGATGCCACCTAAAACATACTGTAAACGATGAGTTATACTCTATAACAAATCCATCACTGATTTTCAGCAATCACTGATTTAATAATTAGTTTAAGACTATATAATCACATCTACATTCTGGAATGTCCATTTACTTTCATGTAGTGTAGAATTTAGAGTATAATTGCACATGGATGGTACAGAAAAACATTCACTGCTAAATTATTTTATACCTTCATGGCAAGTTAACATTCTTGCTGACTGAGAATAACAGCTTCAGCCATGGTCTGCAACACAGCTCCAGGATTCTCAACGCAGTATTCGTTGTGTTTACACGTGTACCCATGGAAACTAAAGTGTATCTTTAGTAAACAAGTGCAACATTAGTGTTGATTATTTTGCATGTTTAAATATTATAGTCTGATTATTTGTAAACAAAACCACACAAATACTCTCAATTCTAGGGAAAAAATCTGTCAACTCATAATTATTCTAAAATTTTCACTTGAACACACATTGAATTTCTGAAAGGTGCATATATTACCTTAGATAATAAGGTACAAAAATGAGTGTTTCATATTTCATACTATGAAATGTGCATTTCTCATATTTGTTTTATGCAGCATAAAGTTTAGATCAAGAAATTCTAAATCATAGATCCCTACAGTTCATTAAGAAAACTCCTCAAAGTTATGGCTCTTGCAGCAGGTTGAACAGATTGAACATGATGAAGTGTTCTAGCTCCCTCTATTTTCAAGTATCAAAGAAAAATGAGGCTCAAAATCTCTGTAGGTTGTAAGTGAAAATGCAAAGCCTTAGAAAACAGTTAAATGAGTTTTGAAATCAAATATAAATTGAAACAAGATTCTTAAGTGTTTAACTGTATTAGGCTGATAACTACTAGGACTTCAAAACAATTTCATTAAATCTGAATATTTGGTCAAAGTGATAAAGAACACAATTTGCCTATAAATATATGGTTTTGGAGGGAAATCAATCTTGGTATTTAAAACTTTTTCAACACTGTTGACTTTCGTTTTGTTTGCTTTTGAATTAAATATTAATTTAATATTCAATCTGAACATAAATACTTGGCCTCACATTACTTATAATGAAATGACTTACTTTTGAAATGGAAGTATTTTAAAGCACTATAAAGAGAATTTACTAAAGCTGTTTAAACATGTCTTTCAACATCATCAGAAATCCTGCAGCATAGAAATACCTGGTACCCTTAAGGTTTCAGAGTGAACTGATCTTCTGAAATTTTAATGCCATTTAAAAAAACCAAAAAGTCAAATAGAAAAGACTGCTGCAATAAAGCACTGTCTCTAAAAGTATATGATCCCACAGCCTGAGAGTTAGCACTGCTCCTCAGAGTAAGCAACTTTCCACCTTTTCCTAGGCACAAAGTTGTCAGCTTAGAAAATAATCTAACCTGGTCCTCACCATATTCGTTAAGTAGTATGAACATTTTCAGTTAAGGTCTTTCTCTCTTCCTTAAAGAAAAACATTTGATGTCTCACTAAAAAGTAATAAGAAGTGTATCTTACTTTGAGACACTACACTTTCTGGAATTGGCCCAACTATATAAAATTTTAAGAATTATGTGAAAGTGTGGAATCATCACACTTCTATGAAAACAGTGTGACAAAATTAAACATCATTATGTTGAACCCTTTTCTAGCTTTAACTCAAAAATAGAAATCATGAGTTTTCTATAACATTAGTTTTAAAAACACACAGAAGTGAAAAGTGCTATTTTCAAAAAGTATAATTTTTTCCCAACTATATATCAACATGGAATGATTTCAGTTCTCCTGTACTAAAAGCTGACTTTTAAAAAACTAGTATTGTCATACTTAATATAATGATTTTAATCAGTAGTGGCTTCAGTTTCAGCTGGACCCCTAATTAGTCTTCGAATTCCTCTTTTCCCTGCAGGACCTTTTGGTTTTGCAAAACTTTGCTTATGTGCATGCTGCTTGGGATGGACTTCTTCATAAAGGAAGTCTGCAGTCAACTCGTCCCCATTGTCTATCTCGATCTGTGAGAGATGAAATTAGTGAAGTGTGATGCAATATGAAAAAGCACAGCATTCAAAAGCTAATTTACAAGCAACAAGCCAGTTTTCACACGTGAATGCTCACAAATAAATACCTAATACCCACTCCAGCAAGAGGGAATCAAGGACCATATGCATATAGTTTCACTTTCATCTTTTCTGAGGAGGAGGAGAGAGCCAAATGAGATGCTTGAGTATATAATCAGCTATAATCACTTTCCATTTGGTTCCCTCTTTCTTCTCCAACTTAACTAATGTTTAAAAGTAGACGCCACTACTATATTCTCAGGTTGTTCTGCTTTGGTACATTATATATAGACAAGAAACATTACCCATGACCCCTTCAATACTTGGGTCACTTGAAATCACTCGGGGAGGGTCGTAAAAATCAAACAAGATAATAAAACAAAGAATATGTGACAAAGACTATATGTGGCCTGGCAAACCCTAAAATATTTACTATCTAGTCCTCTTGTAGAAAACATCAGCCAGCCCCTGCTATAGAAGGTGATACTTAAGAACTTAAAAAGTTTGAAGGGTTCACAGTACCTAAAACACTGGAAGTTTGTAAGGACCTGTGTTGTTTGTTTTTTTTTAAAGATTTTATTTTTCCTTTTTCTCCCCAAAGCCCCCCAGTACGCGGTTGTGTATTTTTAGTTGTGGGTCCAGTTGTAGCATGTGGGATGCCGTCTCAGCACGGCCCGATGAGCGGTGCCATGTCCGCATCCAGGATTCAAACCAGCGAAACCCTGGGCTGCTGAAGCGGAGCACGCAAAATCAACCACTTGGCCATGAAGCTGGCCCCAGGATCTGTGTTTTAAGAGTCGGAGGGCTCAAGAAAAACCATATCCTTCTCCAGGCCTCATATGCATGTAAAATAAATTTAAGAAAAGTGGTAACTTAGCTCCCCAAATTCACATGTTTATACCTGTTTCCCCTTTTCCAACAGCTGACACGATTCTCAACCACTCCATGATTCGGTTATAAATGGAGATTATAGTTCCTTTTTAATAGTCTTGAGACAATCATAAGCATGTAGCTCTAGCAGCACTGTCCAACAGAACTTTCTGCAGCATGGAAATGTTCCCTAAATTCTGCACTGTCCAACAGCAGCCACTAGCTACATGTGGCTAATGAGCACTTGAAATGTGACTAATGTGATTAAGGAAATGAATTTTAAATTTTATTTAATTTTAATTTATATTTAAATTTAAAGAGCCACATGTAGCTTGTGGCTACATATTAAAAAATACAGATCCATAGGGAGACTACGTTCAAGATAAGTCATCCCCAGGCACTTAGAGTAGAAGAGATCCTAAGGATTTATGAGAACAAGGAAAAAAAACTTTTCATTTATAACTCGCAATATAGCATGAACTACATGGAAAAGACAACAGAAATCTAGCAAAATGAAAAATTCAAAATAAATAGGTAGGTATCAGATAAATACATTAATAAGATAAATTAGATAAAATAAATTAGATAAATAAATAGGTAGGTAATTACCTTTCTAATGACATCCATTTGTAGTTGTCTTTCTACAATTTCTAGCAGAGGGCTCTTGCAGCTAGAATACAGCATCCGTTCTCTTATACTGCATGTGTATCCAGGCATTGAATAAATAAAAACTGTTAAGTTAAAATAATAATAAATACAATTAGCATTTCAATTAAAGCAAATACAAGCCTCATAAAACTATAATTAAGCCCTCCAGGCAAGAAGTAATGAATATAGAATAAAGAATATAATGCTGAAATAGCAATAAGCAAAGTGAAAGTAACATGTTAAAAATAATGTACCACATACCTATGGACTCCAAATAGTCTCCTTCATGGTTATGTTTATACAGAAAGAAATGGTAACGTGCTGAATCCTTGGGAATTCTCTTTGGCAAATCTTTTAGTTCCGTATTTGCTGTATTGGCCAAAATTATAATTTCATTTTTTATATCTATTTCCTGTCAATAAGAAACAAAATACACTAATTAAAACAGATACCCAGAAATTTAAAATTTATAACAAAAAACTAAGAGATAAGTGGAAATTTATAGAGGATTGACTTTTTCACAATGAATATATACTGTTTTTGAAGTTTAAAAAAAAAAGAATAAAAAATAATAAAGAAAATTTAAAAATTTAAAATTCTTTAAAAATAAACATTATACAAGCCATAAGCTACTAAAAAGAACAGCTGTTTCAGAATAATGATGGCGTCTCTTACCAATTGCACATAGTTGAGCTGTCTGTGTTTCAATTTCTCCAAAGCCTGAAAAGCTTCTCGAGAAATAGGAAATGCTACTCCTTGTAGTGTTTGATGCTTGGTGTCCACACTCACGTCAGTTTGTACCTAAGTATAACAGATTTAATTCGCTGATCAAGTTTTAGCATTTAGCAGCGTCAGATGGCAAAGATAAGAAAACTCAACCTCTATAAAATGAGTGTCATTCCACCTTTGCCCATTTTAACAATTAAAATTAAAACTTAAAACAGTACGAACTTAAAAAGCAAATAATTTTTCACATTTGCTCACGTTCTGCTAGCACTTTGTCAACATGCAGAGTGCGTGACACATCTTTATGAAAATGCTGGGAGTGAACATCTGAGTGAATGTGCAGCATTAGTGGGGCTTTGGGGATTTTGTCTGTTTGTTTGGTTTGGCACAACTGCACCAAGCTACATAAGCTCTTTCAAGTGTTTTCAGGTTACACCTTTAATCACAAAACTAAATTTACTTAATAAAATTTATGAACAGTGTAATATCTATACAATATGTATAGAACTTTACTTGTTCTGTTAGACATAAAATGCAACATAAACATCATGCACTGAACTGAAAGAAATACAAACAGTATACAAAGACACAACACAGCTCAACAAATTATACTACTGCAGAAGTTCCAGACTTAGAGTTTTCATTACTAACAACATGGGTGTGCATGTACTAGAGGAAGAGAAGAGTACTTCAAGAAAGCTTTCAATGAACATTTAAGACTTTTATACTCGATAAATGACAGCTAGTATAGGGTCTCATTTGCAGTGTTGCAACAGAAAGTCAAATAGAAATTTTACTTTTAAAAAAATGAATGGAGATTCTACAGCATAAATGATATTGGAATAATGAAAACATCATAGAACATATGCAAATGCATACCCCAATATGATCCTCTGGGTTCTGATTGCAAGGAATAAAACAAACTATCAAATTCGTAAAAAAAAAAAAATCACATAAAAATCTCTACTCAAATAACTTGAGTTAAAATAATATAAAGATAGATCCTTGCTATCAGGTTAATATTAATTAATATTCAATCACTTTCCAGACTGATAACTATTAGTCTGTTTCTCAGACTAATGAATAGTGGTTTCTGCTACTTGTTTTCTATAAAATCCCAGTAGAAATATAGTAGCTATTCTAACTTGTAACTAGAATGGCTGCAGTAAACACATTAAAAATATGATAAACTATAATATGGATGAAATTTACTGACTCTAATATGCTAAACATCTCCCATATATAAATGCACATACTCATCCATGTAGTGTTCACAGAAGTCAACTTATAGAGCTTCTAGAAAGCCTAAACATCCTATAGCACCTCTATTTCATTATGTTTAGTCATCACTATTCTCTGAAATAATAAAACAAACCTGCTTCAGGCAACCTCATTAGACACAATATTCTGTGCACTAAATGGGTAACACATACCTTCCCCATTTATTTAGTATTCAAAGTACAAAGTTAGAAACAGAGTTTTACTTCCAACAGGAAGATTTACTATTCTGTCACATATATTATAAAGACAGGAGAAAGCCATTTATGAAATTGACATGAAGTTTAATATTCCTTTTTAACTTTTTTTCCTGAAAAGACATTGAGCACATAGTGTCGTCTCTAAATTAAACAGAGTAAATATAAGCCACCTAACTATTTATTCTCTAGTTACCTCTATACCTATTAATTAAAAATATATTTTCAAACACTTAAAATCTTGCAAGAGTTTCAAAGTTGTAATTTTACCTCATTAATTTTAATCTGTCGTAATTCTTCCTCAGCTGCAGTCAATGGGGCAGGAGAAGACTGTGACAGCAAATATTTTTTATATCCATGTAATGACACATCTTCCTATAAGCACAGAAATGGACTATTATGAGTTATTTTTTAGAAGTAAAACCTCAGTGAGGTTACTTTAGGGAAACAAAATTATTTATTTAACAGAAAAGAAAATATCAACTGAAAATAAATAGTAGCAAGAATGTTACTATTTCGTCTCATTTTTTTTTAAATCCTCTATTCTATAGGTTTCAGAAATTTTTAAGGGGAGTATCTACTCTTCATTTCCTCAAGTTTTATAATTACTAAATCTTTTGTATGAGTGCGGTAGTCGTGATGCCAGCTACATGATGAACCTGGTCATGCTTCAGTCTGTAGGACAATTATAATTAACATTCTGGGGAAGCCTGCCTTATAATTATTCAATAATCAACATATTCAGATTACGAACTCTGTATTATAATTCACATAATTTCTCTATAATTATTCATAGAAAATGATTATTGTTCTTATTTAAAAGAAAAAAAATTCCAGAAAAAAAATTTCATCCACATTTTGTGGTTTGGAAGACTGAGACACCAGGCCAGCTCACAATGAAAGGGGAAGAAGCAAGGCACTCCAGCTAGGCCTGTGCTCCATGCACTAGCTTGTATTACCTTCTGAAACAGAATCAAAGCGCTAAACAACACCTGGTCAAAAACTGTATTTTGATCTTAATTTGTGTGTTTATGTACAAATACATGTATTTACCATATAAATTTTATAACAAAGTAAATTCTTAATCATAATTTAACTAAATTTATTAATTAATCAACGAATTATCCCAATTACTTATCAATAAACTGCTGCCTCTATCTTCTGGTTTAAGTAATACAGTCACTGCTTCCACAACATGGATATCTGTGTCCAAAACATCTAAAACCTACTCTCTCTTTCAAGTAGTCTGTCATTTTTCTGAGCCTGTTTCCCCATCCTTAAAATGCAAAGGTTGAACTAGATGAGGGGTTGAACTACATCATCTCCAAGGTATATCTTAGTTTTTGAAGTCTGTATTCTAGTTTTTGAGGTCTAATCAAGGAGATTCAAACATATTTTAAAAGGATAAGTATAATGTTTTAGTTAACTTGTATATCACACAAAATACAACAATATTTTCTCTCTTATTCTTATGTTTACAGATTCGCCAATCTGAATTCACATCAATTCCCCATTACCTAGGACTTCTTCAATCATTTTAACTGCAACATATAGAATCCACATAAAAGTGTTAAGTTTGGTACCTTTACTGTTCCAAATAGTTCATCTTTAATGTGGCCACCTCCAAACTCCTTTTTCAGAGTTGCTCTTGTTGCTGCATACAACATTTTTTGACGAACCTAATAAGTTGTGAAAGTTTACTCATTTTTATAGATGAAAACTATCATTCTAAAAGATAGCATTTTCTGAAAGTATTAAAATCTTCAAGCACATTAACAATACAATAAACTGTGATCAAGCTGAAGTCATTGTAAAATGCTAAAATATGTGTATACAAATAACCATAATAACAGGAGCATCTAAAATATCAATAGCTATTAAGGTAATTTCAATTTATAAGTCATATTTTTTCAAAAAGTGAAAAAAATCTAAATTAAAAAACTTACTCATTTTTCAAATTATAAAATGAGTTCAAGAATTAAAAAACTACATAAAATACTACTTTATAATATGAAGAGGAAACATCACTGAAATGAAGTAACCTCGATACTGAAATTTTACTTAAATCAAATGTACATCAGATATTACTAATTACGGTGTTTAAGTATCAAATATTCACGGCACACTGATGGCATATACCACTCTATGAAGGACAGAAAGACGAAGGAATTATATATTGCTATTAAAGAGTCTACTAGCACCTACAGAAAACTACTAAAGATAACTGCCAACCAATAGAAATCACTTCATAATCCTACATGGTCAAATCAGTATTTCTTTCAGACAGGATATAGGGAATTAAAGAGGGATGACTTTTGAGAATGATATCTAGATAACTTTAATAAGAAACAAGAGGATTAACCTTTAAAATATTGGCCAGTATCCATATATTAATTTTGTCGTTTGTTTTATTTAGTCAGTCTACTAACTTTCCTAACTTGTTTGTGTATATGCCCATCATTTGAATGGTAGCTATTAATACTTAATACGATGTTCAATTAGTCATCAGAATTATTACAATTACTACTCTCAAAGTCATTAGCTTTATTCTTCAGAGGTCCATAGAGTCATTTATAATTGCCACAAACTTTTAAATTAAAAAATCAGTAATAACTCTACTGATTTCAAGAGCAAGACTTCTGAATCTAAGCACATTACTTCTGATTACAAATTATCAATCCAAGAGTTTTTTCCCCATAATTATTCCCTTCTATGAGAAGTAACTATTGCTTCTAAACATTCTCTTGGTCTAGGAATATTTCAGAAGAAATTTTCTAGCATTTAATGTTAAACAAGTTACAAAAAAATGACTTACATGAGAATGATCTGGAGACCACGCAATGAATATCCATTCATATCCCTGGGCATTCTGAGAATCTAACCTGAATAATATATAGCACGGTTGTTTGTCCTCCAGCAGGGGTAAAACAAAGGAATCATAATCCTCATCCCAGGAATCTGAAGGCTGACTACATGATCCAATCACAAGTTCCTCTACGAAGAACAAGTTTTAAAAGATACATGAAAGGGTTGAAATATCAAATGGTAGAGTAATAAAGAATAGAAGAAAAAATTAATATACAGTTATTTCCTAATGGTAGAGTAATAAAGAATAGAAGAAAAAATTAATATACAGTTATTTCCTAATTACCATCATTCACACAAAAGGTTGAAAGCAAAAAGTTGCAACATAGAAAATAATTATGATATAAAGCAGTATTAAAAATAGATACAAAGATTTTATGACTAGCATGGTTAAAATGTTACATACATAAAAACAGGAGAAAGGAACATATAAACATGATCACAGTTGAAATGGATGGCTGAAGAATGGGTGATTATATTCTGTTTTCCAAAATGTTCATCCTATAAATTATCAACAAAATATATTTAAATAACCGTACTACTACTCAAAGGTAGAATTTCTGAAATTAACATTGAATTGTATAGTAAGAAATATTAAATAAAACCAGGTTTACTTCCTATTTGACCATAAGGCCACAAATTTTAAAATTTGCCCAGAAGCATAAACTGGTCCAGGTACTTTGAGGCGCTATTTGGCAGTCAAGTAAAATTGTGAAGTACTCTGCATAAAGTCTCCTGCATATATACATATATATACACACACACACACACACACACACACAGACACACACAAAGGTGTTCACTGCAGCACTATACAGTAACAGGGGAAACTGAAAATAGTCTAAATTTTCATTAATAAGAGAACGGCATATACTATGTGGCATAGTCATATGATAAAATTCTATTCATATTTTAAAAGACAGTGAGTTCTCTATCAAAACTAATTACAAAAATAATGTTTACAGAAAAAGGAAAGATGCCGAATAAGATATCAGTTTACGTGTACTTAAAAACTCAAAACAACACTATATGCTACTTAGGGATACATACAAAAAATAGATTGCACAAATATAAAAACTAACATAACTTCCTCAGGCGAAGGAGGTTCGGAAGTGAAATTGTTTAAAGGGGATGCTCTTATATCACAAAAACATTAAATTTAAAAAAAGACTTGAAGCAGATGTGATAAAATGTTAGCAGTTATTAATTTAAGGGGAGATGGACATACTTGTTATATTATTTACTCTTTCCAATATCCTTATTTAAAAAATTTTCTCAAAACAAAAATAAACTAAAACCAGAAAATAATGATTTAAGGACTGGTGTCATTTTCCTTCTGTAGAGATGCTAATTAGATAAACTAACTTTTCATTTAGTTTCTTAACTAGTCGGGAAGTGATGGCATTTAAAATTTTAGCTCAATATTTCTAAAATATGCTGTTTTACGATATATGTTTATTCCTGTTAAAGTGTGGTAATATAGGTAGAACAACTGCATATTTTTCTAACTATTCTGGTATTCTTAATTATATCAGTAGAAAATGGAAAGCAAGTTAGATTTACTTCCAGTTTACAAAAGAACAAGTAATCTTTGCAAAGCCAAGTATTTCAAGGTATTTAAAAAATTAGGCCAATGGAATATTTTAACATTCATTTGTGATCAAGTAGTTATAATACTAATTGTTCAAATTCAGATCTGCCCAAATGAAAAGACTCTGCCACCTAACCAGTTTCCTTGCTTACAGAATTATTTTGAAAGGATCAATTTAGTTTGTTACATTCTCAGAACTTTCCTAAAACAAGAAAGGGGAATCATTTCTGCAGCATAGATTTGCAATCGAGTGGAGAAAATGGGAGAGTTGAAATCCTTTGTTTCAACTTCAAAACTAACTTTACTGAAGAACAATTCACAAGTAACTATTTTTTTGGATAATCACCTGTTTACTGATTTCCATTCCAGAGATGGAAGCACTGACATTAGAAATGGATTGTGGTGCAGAAACTGAGCCACAAAAAAATGAAAGAGGAAGATGTCACATGAAAAACAGCATCTTTCTGTTTCCTTGTTAGCTACAGAATTCAGAAGGCAAGCAAGGGCCCACGCGACACGCTCAAAATGTATAGGAGCCAAGTTACCTAAAGGCAAGCTTTGAACTTGCTTCACATTACTTAATAGTTCAAATCACTGACAACAACTTAGAAGATTAAAAATATAACACCCAATAATCCAAGGACAAACAATATTTTAATATGTTTAACTAACCATTTTCAATAGATATTTTCAGAAGTCTGTATTTTCCATTTCTTGCTCTGGCAAAAATATCTTTAACATCTTCACTTGCTGTGGAAAGAGATTAAAAAAAAAACCTATTTTTTATACTTATGTATTAATACTTTCTAATGCTACTTAAATGAGGAAAAAATGACCTGTAACAGAGAAAAAAATCTTGAGTATGTAGCATCCTCTTATCAGTAACTTAAATTATAAAACTTAAAGGTATAACGTTGTATGCAGCTAAGAAATACAAATAATAATATATTTTAAAACTATATTAATACTAATTCTAACCTGTTTTAGCAAGATAATTCCATAGCAGAAGTAACACGGGAGTGAATAAAGTTATTCAAACCCAATAATGAACAAATTACAATTCTGAAAAACACCTTTACTGCTTGTTTGAAAAACTCTGAAAATCTGCTTTCATTCTCTTCTAGTCCGATTTCAAGCTTATGGTAAACAAAGACAGCTTCATTAAATCATTTTCTACATTTTCTCATTAAAAACAACAATAAATAGATATCCTATCCTAATTAAAGAAAAAGTCAATAAAATGCATGCAATCTTATACTTCTGGTTATATTTTTCCAATTTGTATTTCTCGAAAAGCCGGAGTAAGTTCACTGAGCAAATATACATTTAATAACTCAAACTTGTGTTCCGATTAAAGCTTCAAATTTCGTTCTTGGGTTGCATACTGACAGCAAGAACCACTATTTAAGTAGTGCCTGCTATAAGGCTCAAGCTTGAAAGTCAGTACTTAACATATTTAAATACCAAAACCAACGCGGACAAATAAAACAATGCTTATAGATTTGAGACTACTTGGCTTCTGTTTGTGTGTGCAGGGGGCGGTGTGGGGTGCTGTCAAGGACCCTTAAGAACAAAACACAATTAAGTGCTCATCTGGGGAAAAGATTCGTTGTCTACGAACAGGAAGAGCTTGGGTTTACATTAGAACTCGTTAAGTGATCACGAGTAACCCCGGGATATACTATTTGATTCTGATGAGGTGAGCACTTCCAGACTGTTCATTTTCAAACCGGGAAATAATGGAGGTCAGATATAACTGCACATTAAACTGGCAGCTTGGGGTGATTAAATGCAGCCACGCAGATCAGACTTTTCAGTTCCCTGGGGAGTCCCTAAGAAAAAGATCAAAACTCCCCATACTCAGGATTTCTCAGAACACAGTTCATCTTCCCATTTTGGAAGGAAATGCGGAAGAGTTTGGGAAGTACCCTTGCTAGAATTTTTTTTTAATCCTATCAACTTTGTTTTTATAATCAAAATCCTCTAACAGTCTCCTTTGGACCGTGAAAAGGAAACTTTGCCTGTCTCTCGACAGCAAAAGGAGCCCCAGTCGCCTCTACGGCTCCAGGTCCTCCCTACGGGCTGAAAATGGGCAAAGTCGGGCTCAGGTCGGGGACTGGGGAAGGCACGCCCCCTTCACCACCGCCGCCTCGCAAACCGAGTTCCTTCGCTCCTGCGAATTTCGGGTCCGTCTGCAACGTGGCGGCGGCCGGGCCGGGCTGGGAGGGACGCGGGCCGGGAGCACCCGGGACACGGGAGCGCGGAAAGGCGCCAAGGCCCGGCTCGCCCCGCGAGACCGCCTCCCCGCGCTCCCGGCCCGACTCCGGCCCTGCCCGACCCGCAGCCGGCCCGGCCCGGCTGGGCCTTCCGGGAGCCCCTTCCCCACGGGCCGCGCCGGGCGCCGTTACCTTGGATGCCGGTCTGGTGGGACATGGCGGCGGCCGCGGGCTCCCGGCTCCGGCGCTGAGTGCGGCGAGCGGCCCCGGCCGGCGGCTCCAGGAAGTGGCGGCTCCCTTGCCGGCCCCGGCGCGTCATCAGCCTGCGACCCGGGGCCGCCCCGCCCCACTCAGGGCCAGGGCGTCCACGTGCGACCGCGGTGCGCCGGCGCTGCCCCTGCGCCCTGCACGCCGCCGGCTGCACCTACACGCCTCCGGCCTCGCCTCCGGCTCTTGGCGGGGGTCCCGCCAGCAGCCCTGGTCGCCGGTCTTCCCGCTCCACCGTAGTGAAACGCCACAGAGCCAGCAGAATGCCTCTGCCCTCGGTGTCTGCCCGCCGGCGACCCTGCGACGCCGTCATTTGCTGGCTCAGCGAAAGGATGCTCAAAAATGGAAATGACCATTTTACGAAATACATTTTCAGCTTAAAAAGGATGTGCGCAATATCCTTCTTGCTTAACTCTTCCTGCAATCTATGTAGTTTAACGTAAAGTGTCACTCCCTGTCCTATTTTTAAAAACGAGAGTTCATATATAGGCGGCTCCCATCAAATTTTCCCAAGCTTTTAAATTAAGCTTGATACTGAACCTCTTAATCTCAAATTCGCGTGCCTGATGTCCAGCAAGCCAAACACTGAGACATTGGTGCACGGAGATGGATTAAGGCCCCATTCTAGTTGGCCTAAACGAAAAGGGAGCATGGGTTACTCAAATGCGACATCGCCAGAGCAAAAAGCG
>NC_060267.1:23349951-23451693 GCF_021613505.1 Equus quagga | reverse complement strand
GGGGGGGGGGGGGGGGGGGGGGGGGGGGGGGGGGGGGGGGGGCTTATAGAGCTAAGGGGCTGGGCAGGAGGAGCTTGTGAGAAACAAAGGGGTCACTTGGGATAAGCCTTTGGACAATACACAACAGCTACTCGGGTCTGGCCACGGTCATCGCAAGCTCCCTGAAGGCATTCTCTTTCTTCTGCAGAACAAACTTAAAAATCCTCAAGACTAAGTCACCCCTCAAAGTGAACCAGAAAACAGCAAATTGACAAGATTCATAACAAGGCCAAAAGGCAATCATGTTCTTATTGAATATCTACAGTATCCGTTGAGTACCGGCTTCAAGTTCATCGCAGGCTGTTACTTTGTTTTGTTTTGGTTGGGCGCTTTTAGAAACCAAGTTTTCCCTTCTCTTCATTCCAAAAAGAGAGCCACAGAGTGAGAAGATAAGCTGACTTGAGTACTCCTCCCTGGTCAGTTCCACCATTGCGAACTGTAATACTGCTGTGCTTTACATTGGCTGTTTATTCTTTAATCAAATAATTATTCATGATTCACTTGGATAAGTTTGTGAGGTAACAGCAGACATTATTGAAAATTCTTTTCCACTTTTTGCTTTTATGAATATATGCTTGCCTTTCTAAGGATAATTTCAGTAGTTATTTTTGTACTATTTTTCTACCGCTCCTGGGTTATGGTTTCCTAGGTAGGAGGCTGGGTCTTTTGTTTCTAGGGCCTTGAATTGACAAATATACAAAATTACAATCTGTTTATCAGCCAATACTTTGTTCAGGCCAATAATATAAGGGCGAGTTAACAAAATCACTCTTCAAATGCAATGTATTTTTAATTAGTTATTAGCCAGCAGGCCTGCAATTGTTTTTCTTTATACAGATCATAGCAAACATGGTTGCTATGTTCTGTTCCTTGTTATCTAAACTCTGTTTCTCAAACAGATCCTCATGTTCTGGAATAAGCATAATTTAATCCGAGTTTAATGACCGGTTTGGATTTAAGAAATGCAGGGAGCAGTTTCATTCTAATCAAATTCTTCCTGACACAACAGTTCACCCTGATTTACTAGTTTTGATTGCATTGCTGAGTTCATCTGCAATATTTGACTGATTCGTGTCCTGGTGACTAGGGAAGGTTGCTTAAAGAAGTTGGCATTGCTCAAAAGTACTCATGAGAAAAAATAACTCTCCCATATTCATGCTTAGAAAAGACCACGGTATGCTCAGTCCTGAGGAGGAGGAAAGTCCACTTAGGTGGGATGGGACCACCCGGACATCCTCCAGAAGGTCTTATTTTCTGCCAGTTTGGTAGTTTGACTTAAACACTGCATGGGCCTGGGGTGCATTGTTTTTGAAACAGCAAAAGTTCCTCTGAGCAAAAGAGGGAAAAGAGGGAAAAGAGAGAATGGAAAAATATTTGCTAAGCTATAAAGAGCATGACCAAAATGATCTTTTTTACTGTCCATCAACATTTCTACATATAGTTATATAATTTTCTCTATGTTTCACTATGTTCTATGTATGTGCAAAAAAGTGGAGTGGATTCTTTTTTTTTTAAGTATGCTTTTTTTGGTAAGGAAGATTGGCCCTGAGCTAACATCTATGCCAAGCTTCCTCTTTTTTTTTCTCCCCAAAGCCCCAGTACGTAGTTGTATACCCTAGTTGTAAGTCCTAGTTCTTCTATGTGGGATGCTGCCTCAGCATGGCTTGATGAGGAGTGTGTAGGTCCATGCCCGGGGTCCAAACCAGCGAACCCCAGGCTGCCTAAGTGGAGCACATGAACTTAACCACTATGCCACTGCGCTGACCCCCTAAAAATGGATTCTTGATGCTTTCATAGGATGTGTTTTGTGAAAATGGTTATGGTTAATATTGATGGTACACTTAAATCTCACCAATTTGATATGTATGATGTTTATTTCAGATTGGGTTAAAGCTGAAAGTTTGGCATTGTACTAACTTGGGAGAAATGGTTTATTGATTATACAGAGTGCTAGTAATACATGTATTTTACCTATTTAAGAGAACAGATTGTAATAGAAATCCTGCTCCTTTAGTTAATCTTTCTTGCTTACATCTTAAATTTGCTCCCAATCATATAACTTCTCCCCTTAACTTAAAAAAGTTGTGGTAAAATACACATAACATAAAATTTAATATCTTAACCATTTTTAAGCATATAGTTCAGTAGTGTTAAATATATTCGCCGTGTTGTGCAACCAATCTCCAGAACTCTGTTCATCTTGCAAGTCTGAAACTCTATTTTCATTTAACAACTCCTCATTCACACCCAATCCTAGCCCCTGGCAAATGACATTCTACTTTCTATATCTATGAATTTGACTACTCTTGGTACCTCATACAAGTGGAATCATACAGCATTTATCTTTCTGTGACTGGCTTATTTCATTTAGCATAATGTTCTCAAGATTCATCCATGTTGTAGCATGGGTCAGAATTTCCTTCCTTTTTAAGGCTGAATAATATTCCATTGTATGCATATGTCACATTTTGTTTATCCATTCATCCATCAATGGACACTTGGGTTACTTCCACTTTTTGGCTATTATGAATAATACTGCTGTGAACATAGGTGTACAAATATCTATTCTAGTTCTTGCTTTCAATTCTTTTGGGCATATACCCAGAAGTGGAATTGCTAGATGGTATGGTAATTCTATTTTTAATATTTTTGAGGAAACTCCATACTGTTTTCTATAGTAGCTGCACCATTTTACATTCCCAGCAACAGTGTGCAATAGTTCCAGTTTCTCTATATCCTCGCCAACACTTATTTTCTGTTTTGGTTTGTTTTTATGTTAGCCATCCTAATGGGTGTGAAGAGGTATCTCGTTGTGGTTTTGATTTACATTTCCCTAATGATTAGTGATGTTGAGCATTTTTTTCTTGTATTTGTTGGCCATTTGTATAGTTCTTGGAGAGATGTCTATTCAAGTCTTTTACCCATTTTTAAACTGAGTTGTTTGGTTTTATTTTTGATATTGAGTTGTAGGAGTCCTTTCTATATTCTGGAGATTGACTCCTTACCAGATATATGACTGGCAAATATTTTCTTCCATTCTGTAGGTTTTCTTTGTAATCTGTTGATTGTGTCCTTTGATGCACAGAAGTTTTTAATTTTGATGTAGTTCAGTATATCTTTTTAATTTTTATTGCTTCTCCCTTTAACTTTAGAATATCTTTACTTATCTTCTAGCTTTCCTTCCCTATGTTCCTACGAAATGTCTTGTGAATATTATCTATACCTTTTATGTACACTTTCTTACCTCTCACTCCCTAAATCCATGGTTCCCAAACTGTGTGCCAAGGTGCCCCAACCCACAGTGAGCTCGGGAGGGCCTGGGGGATACTGCAGATTTTTGAGGGAAACGTGGTGACACTCAACGTCTTCCTGACATCCCACAGAATATTAGCTCAAGATACTTACGGTTTCAACATTAGATAACTCTACAGTTCTTTCGACAATGCTATTTCTTTGAAAAGCTGGATTTTTAATGGTTACTATGATTAAAAAAAAAAAGCAACTGTAGAGTGAAAATCAATGTGGAACAGGAAATGACAGTGGCTGGTGTACAATCTAATTTCAAAGTAAAGAAGTTGTGTAGTGTGTAGCAGGTGCATGCATCCCATTCGTAAGTAATTGTGATTATTTAAAAATAAAATCAATTGTTATTTTTTTTTCAATTTATATGTATTGTTTTTTCAAACAGCTACTAAGTTTCTGTACTTAAATACTGATTAACTTGTTGGAAACCTGTTGCTTGGCAAACTAGCCCTGTAAATGAAGGGCAAGGAGAGACTGAAGAAGGAGGAAGAACATTCCAGATTGGCAGGGAGCAGGTTTAATAAGCAAAGGAGCTTAGCTACAAGGCTTGTCTTGGTGGCCACGAGACAAGCAGATCTCCTCCTATGCCCGCCAGCACCTTAAAAGTTTATATAGAAGCCTTGACTGTGTTCAGTCGACTATACTGACCAGATGATTTTAACAACACTTTACTCATTCAAGGCTGTGTCCTTGGAACAGCTCCCACAGGGGGAACGGTAGGCAGAGTGTACATTCCAAGGACAGGGGAGGTACTGAGGAGCCTCTGATTGCCTGGGTCCAGCTCACGGTAAACCAGCGGTCACATCTTCTCAATCACCTCCTCCAACAGTACTGATGACTTAATAACCGAATTGTTAAGTATTTCTTTTGACCTAGGAACACTATGAGAAAATCACTGAGAAACGAAAAGCCCTAAAAACTGAGAAAGTTTGGGAACCTCTGCCTTACAACCTTTGCATATGGCTTTCTCCACACCACTGTATTGAAACTATTTTCTTAAATGTCACCGATGTCTTTCTTCTTAATAGTAAATCAATTATATTTATTCTCAGATGTTTTATTAGTTTCCTGTAGCTGCTGTAACAAATTTAGCACAAACTGGGTATCTTAAAACTACAGAAATTTCTTCTCTCACAATTCTGAGGGCCAGAAGTCCAAAATCAAGGTGCGAGCACAGCTGCCATCCCTCTGGATGATCTTGAGAAGAATCTCTCCTTGCCTCTTCCAGCTTGCAGTGGCTGTTGGCATTCTTTGACTTGTGGCTACATGACTCCAGTGTCTACCTCTGTGGTCACATTGCCTCTTCCTCTTCTGACTGTCTGAACTCTTTCTCTGCCTTTCTCTCGTAAGGACACTTGTCATTTGGATTTAGGACCCACTAGGATAATCCAGGATGATCTCTTCATTTCAATATCCTTACCTTAATTGCATTTGCAAAGACGCTTTTTCCAAATGAGCTAACATTCACAGGTTCCAGAGATTAAGATGTGGGCGTATCTCTTGGGGGGGTTACAGTCCAACCCACTACAGATGTCTGAGGCTTTTGATACTCTTGATCAGTGCTTCTGCTTAACATACTCCTTTTTCTCATTCTTTGATGCTGCACAAACTGATATTCCTCTTAACTTGGCTGGGTCATTGTGCCTGGAGTATCATTGTCAAACATTATTCGGGATATTACTGTGAGGGATGAGTTTAACACTTAAATTGGTGGACTTTGAGTGAAGCAGATTATCCTCCTTAGTGTGGATGGGCCTCATCCAGTTAATTGAAGGCCTTGGTAGAATAAAGACGGGCCTACCCAGAGCAGGAAGGAGTTCTGCCAGCAGACTGCCTTTAGACTTGCACTTCAACTCTTCCCTGAGTCTCCAGCCTGCCAGCTCACCCCATCAGATTTTGGACTCACCAAGTCTCCATAATTGGGTGAGCCAATTCCTTAAAATAATCAGTCTCCGCCCCCATCCCTTTCTCTGTCTCTCTCTATATATTTCCTTTCTCTCCCTATATGTACATCTGTTGGTTGTGTTTCTCTAGAGAATCCTGACTAATATCCTTTAACTTCTTCTCTGTCTTCTTTACCTTACTTTGTCAACATATGTAATAAAAAGAATTCATTATGTCTTCAACAAAGAAGCCCTACCCTAGACTTCAGTGTTTCTCTGTATGATAGCATCACTTAAAAGCAGGCCCTTCTAATCTGCCTCCAGACCTGGGAGGACTTGCTTATATTAACCACATTGCTGGTAGCAGATGTAAAAGTAAGACAGATCATAATTAAAATGCTCAAATTTGAAAGTGTGAGGTGCAACTCTTCCATATTCAGTTTATATTCAGTAAATCACTCTTGCCAATTAGCAAAGTTTAAGGAAGGATTCAACAGAAAAGGCAATTAGTGTTATATAAAATAAATTATTCTGTTTACCCAGTCCCTTACTTATGCCTCTTTCAAATCCTCACCTCCAATTATTTTCTAAATCTTACAGATTCAACTGGCTTTGTTTGGAGAGCAAAACCCATCTTTGGGTCCCTTCTTTGTGTCTCATTGCCCTACTCTTCGTACCTCACGTTATTTTCTATTTTTGCCCCACATTAACAAATCCACGCTCAACTGTCAAGTTCATTTCCTGAAATGCTCTTCTGACTGGTCATCCCCTGCATGCTGACTCTCAGTGCCTCCCCACTGCCCACAGAATATGTTCCAAGCTCCTCGATTTGGCACCCAAGACCCCCTGCAATGTCTTTCCTGGTTGTGCCCTATACTCCAGTCAAACTGACACAGTCATCCCTAACAGCTACATTGCATTGTCTTTTATCATGTTGTTTTCCTGATCTGGAAGACAGCTCTTCACTCCCTTAGCTATACCCCAGCCCTTTCTCTGCTGTCTCTGCTTTTCAATATTTAACCCATCCTTTGGAGCCATATCACCTTCCATGAAATCTTTCTTCAATCTCAGTTATGTACGAAGACTTGTTTCTTCAAGTGCCTGTAGCGTTTTATATGTCTCTTCTAGCACCCCTCTTACTCTTTCCTGTGGTCACAGACGTATGTGAACTTATCCCAGTCTTCCTAATAGACTGTATAGTCCTTGATATCAGGGACTTTATTACTGCTCCTTTTTGTATCTCACATGTATTTAGTACCCACTCATTCATCTGTTCTTTCATTCACTACATTAAGTGCTCTCAAATTGGGGGTGTAATCATGATCACAATGCTCTGTAAACAGTTCTGGAATTTTAAAAGTCTTGATAATTTTTGTTTTGCATATGGAAAGTAGATGTTGCTAAGTCACTTATCCTCAGTGGATCTACAAAATAAGGGGGCCGAATAGTTTTCTAAGAATGCTTTTTTAAGTTATCAAATTTTGTGATTCTTTGGTAACTAAAATGACTAGATATTCACTCAGTAAAACAACTGTTTAGAAGCCGTTCCAATTAGTTTGTGCAATTAAACTGAATTTCTTTTGAAAAATCTGCATTGTAAGATTTTTCTTGAAAATGTCCTTTCGGGGCTGGCCTGATGGTGTAGCAGTTAAGTTGGCACACTCTGCTTCAGCAGCCTGGGGTTTGCTGGTTCACATCCCAGGCGTAGACCTACACACCATTTATCAAGCCATGCTGTGGCAGGTGTCCCACATATAAAATAGAGGAAGATGGGCACAGATTTTAGCTCAGGACCAATCTTCCTCAGCAAAAAGAGGAGGATTGGCAGCAGATGTTAGCTCAAGGCTAATCTTCCTCAAAAAAAAAAAAGCTTTATTTTTATGGTAATTATGTTTGTAGCAGTGACTGCTCAGATGGTTAAAAAAATTGCATCCTCTAACTCTTACCTCTTTCTTTAAAAATTAACTGATTTAGGGCCAGCACTGGTAGCCTAGTGGTTAAGTTCAGCATGCTCCACTTCGGCAGCCAGGGTTCAGTTCCTAGGCGTGGACCTACACTGCTCTGTTAGCAGCCATGCAGTGCTGGTGGCTCACATACTTAAAAATAGAGGAAGATTGTCACAGATGTTAGCTCAGGGTGAATATTCCTCAGCCAAAAAAAAAAAAAAAGAAAAAAAACTGATTTAACATTGGCACCTTACTGTTGGCCCTATCAACTTATGTGTTCTTATTTCCTATTATTTATGTGTGAATCCTCTGCCATGAATATTTTCCCAGTTTTCCTCATCTATTGTGTCTCCAGTTATTAGGCATTTATCAGAGCTGTCATAATAATAGTACCTTAGATTTGTATAATGGTTTCCAGTTTTCAAAGAATATATATGGACTTATTTGAGCACCAACATAATCCAATCTGACAGGCTGAGTGAAATATTATCAGGGTATATGTTCTAACTTTCAGAGATTTGGCAGTTGAGGCATAGAGAGAGGAAGTCAGCAAGTTTCAAGGCTAGAGGTGTTTGTAAGAGCAGAAACCATTTTAAGACAATGTATGCAAATAATAGAATTCATTATAAGGGTACAGGAGAATCTCATGGATCCCAAGGGCCTGTCTTCATCTCTGCTTTTCTGTCTTTCTCTCTCCAAGTGGGATCTCTCTGCTTGTGCAGTCAAAATAGCAGAATATGGCTACTGTACACTTCCCAAATTGACAGTCACGGTTCTAGCTACATGCAGAGATTAAATAATTGTTCCTAAGTCTAAGTTCCAAATCTCTAGGACAGCATATGATTGACCCTGCTTGTCTCAGGTTCAAATCATCCTTGGACAATCTGGCTGGCTTACCTAGTACACATGGCCCCATGAATGAGAGGCGATGACTAGAGGAGCAGGGAGATGGATCCTGGTTTGGAAAACAGCCTTAGAATTCCTACTTTTTACAATTTGGTGGAGTTGGTGCTTAGAATCCAAGTTGGAAGTGACAAAGTCAAATGCGTACAGAGGGCAGTTAAATAGCATAACTGACTGAAGCTGATAGATGGAGACTGTGGGATCCAGACAGAGCACCAGAGCACAGGCTCCATCTAAAGGGGACTGCCACTACTCAACTCCAACTGACTGACCCTCCATGGGAATTCATGCCCGGGTAACCAATCTGCAAATTTTTAAGTGAAGCCAGAAATTGCTATTTTATATAAAATCCCTATTTAGATTGTTTAAAAAACCAGTGAGTGAGAAAACAAAACAAAAGCAAACAAACAAAAAAGAAACACGACTGTAGGTCAGATTTAACCTATAAACTGGTAGTTCAGGGCTTCTGGCCTAGATCTTCGGTCTAGTCAGTTGTCATGTAACGACATTTAAAAGCTCACATCCTCCATAAAGTTTTTATACAATGGAAGAAAATATATGAGTAGCGTATGTGGCTGGACACATGCTTGTGTACAATGCATTGTATACATAAAACTACAAAGAATCGTTCATCCTTCTTGTTTCTAGAAACTTTTGATGAGAGTGAATCATTTCATCTTTACTTTGTGAGATAATTATGCTATAAAGAGCTGCACTATTTGCTTTAGGCTGTCCTGCAGAAGAAACCCTTCTATAGGAGAAAAAGCCACGTAGAAGCTATGTGACCATGAATGAAATTGTTTAACCTCTCTGAGCCTCAATTTTCTCTTATGCCAATACTAGTGTTTCACAGTTGTCATGGAAATCAAGTGAGATATGATTTTATAAAGCTCTTGACATGTATTAGGTGCTCAATGTATGTCAGGCTTCATATCTGCTAGTTAGAATTGAATCCAACACAATATAGTATGTTTGAAACATACAGTATTTTTCAAAATAACGGGTCATTAAAAACAGCAAATAAAGTTAGACTGAATTTCCAAACATCAAAAGTGATCATTGAAAGTTGTTTTTGCATAGGGGTTCATAAAACCACAATATCGTTGTTAATTCTATGTCTTTTCTAACTTTTCCTTAGTGTTATAAAGCATCAAATGAGATAAATAACTCTTAGTCATAAAAAATGAGGATCAAGCATTAAGCAGCTTTTTATAGGCATGCAATTATAATGTTACCCCAACAATCTCTAATAAACACCTGGCAAGATTGCTAAAACTTTTAACACAACAGAATATATCACAGAAGATTCTTTCATTCCATTCAGGCTCTGTGGTGCGTGAATGAGTCACCGAGGGAACAGAACAAAGAGCGTGGGTTAAAGATCAGTTCAAGCAAATAATATCTATTATTCTCCTCTGAGTGAAATCTGGGCTGAAGTAATCTTATAATAAGTGATATACACTTTCTAATCAAAGAAACAGGGAACACTTTGGTTCAAAAGAGTTATTGATAATGATAAGGATGCATATCGGAATCAAAGTGCGGGAAAGCACAAAGCAACCAGCTTTTTAATGTATTATTTACAGTGGGATTTTCACTCTGGTTTGGAGAAGTGTCTTAGCAACAGCTTCTTGAACCTCATACTCATTATCTCTAATGTCTTCCTGTGGGTAAGACAGTTTAAATGGCTAATGGGAATATTTGCATACCACTTTGAAAATATAGTGCTCTCACCCTCCTTCCCCATTTCTCTGTCTTTCCTAGTGAAGCTAATTAACACTTAAAAGGTCCTCCAACATTTAAGGAGCATGCACAGAAAAGTCTCGCTAATACTGAGTTCACAATGGAGGACAACCTTCTATGTCCTGTAAGTATTTTTGTAGTCAGAACAGAGGCAACACCAGCATTTCCATATTAGAGGAATTTAGGGCTGGAATCTTCAGTCAGTTAGGAAGCAGTGCATGGGGGACTGTGAAGCTGAGCTTACTTAGCAAGGAGTTTTGTGCTTGTGTGTGTGTGTGAAATAAATTTGAGAAAAGCATTCATATCAAATAACTGTGGGGGGTGGGTGGGTCTGGAGCTGAGTGAGATTATGGGAGCGTTAAAACCCCTCAGCCCTATCCTAAACTACCCTTTGGAGATGCCTGAAAATTGTAGTCTCATGATTGGGATCTCAAATAGATTAACCTTTTACAAAGTACTGATCCATAATGAAGACTTTATACTAAAGCTCCGAAGTTTCTATTCTGTTTTTTAGGGGTAGGCTAGATTAGCGTGGTGACCTTTATTTAGGGATGTGCCAATAAGGGAGTTAACTCTTACATTTTATATGTTAATGATGGGAACAGTAGTACAATAAATCCCAGAAAGGGGATTGTTCAAAAGTCATTAAAATAATTTTATTGGGTCATATGTATTTTTAATGCTTTAATAATAGCTTTGGTGAGACTGACAGGTACTACACAATATTTTTTATTCCTTAAGAAGAAAACCCAGATTTCATTTGGTGTGGCAAGATGCCCAGATAAAAGTTTGCATTTCTACCTCCCTTGCAGCTAGATGTGGCCGTGTGATTAAGTTCTGGCCAATGAGATGGGAAAGTTGTTGGGTGAGTCTTCTTGAAAGGCTCCTTAAAACAAGGCTAGATAGCTTCTGAGGACCCTTTTTTATTTCCCACTTCCTCCTGTTTCCTATTAGAATGACAACGAGATGTGATGGCTGGAGTTCCAGCTGCTGTCTTGGACCTGAGGCAAACTTGATCATAAACGCCGCAAATTACGATAGCGAAAAAGAAAGACAGAAAGGACCTGGGTCTGCCTCCCATATCAGACCTGGCATGCCTACCTCCACACTTCCTTTATAGTCAAGAAAAATGACTTCCATCCTATTTAAACCACTATTATGTCCAGTCTCTGTTACTGGCAGCCAAATATATTTCATAAATGAGACATTTTGCTTCACCAAAACAATTATGTGTAAGTATGCCTCATTCTACAGTTCTTTAGTTCACAGAGAGAGAACTTGGATAGCAGGTTTATAAAATGAGAGATGTTCTTTGTCCAAATCCATTTGGTTCCTGAATTTTGGATAGCAATTAGTGAGAATTTGGACAGCAAGGACACATATAGTTTTCAAGGTTAATTCCAGTTAGTTGATATTCTACATTCCGTGTGTGACAAGATAGACAGTGGCAAAGTTTTCCTATAACTTTGCCAAATAGGAGAAGCAAATCAGCCTAGACCTGAAAATATTTCTTTGTACCAAAGCAGCTACATATGCATTCATTATCAGATCTAGAAATATTGTAGATCTTTCAAAATATATGAATAGTTCTCTATTCTTTAAAAAACATTTTTAAACTTTAATGAGATTCACTTCTATAGTAATTGAAACATTTTAAGAGACGTATATTTTTCAAATTTCAATATTTTCTTAAATATTGACCCAACCCAATGTTACGTAGAAGTTCAAAAAGTCTTCACCATCTTAAAAAATCTGTTTGGGAGTCCACTTGCTGACCAGCTTTGCCAAGTAGTACGGTGAGCAGACATCAATATTCCTTCTCTGAATTTATGATGTGATCTTACAGTCTTGATTCGTACCTCATTCTTTGTTACTACAGCCTTAGACTGGACAATGTTTTATCTGTTCTCTCTTAAATGAGTTCTCAGAGACAGCTCCTAAAAGAGAAAACTCTTGGGAACAGTTTCTCTCTCGTGTTTCATGTCAGTCGTGTTTGACCTCTTGTCAATGGAAAATCAAGGTTGTTGGAGAATTGAGTGGAATGAGACCAAGGAATCCTCATGATCATGGCGACTTGTCCCAGCTTTTCTTTCTCTTTACTACAGTGCAGCACGTTTTAATACAAGTAACATGCAGCTTGGATTTACTACAGTGAGAGGAAAGTGAAGGGTATACCAGTGAGAGAAACAGCAAATTCTTACTTTTGTGCTTTTCAATTATTACATTGGCCAAGGTTTCACAAGGTAACCAGATTTTTGCATGTACTTCTCATTTCTACCTCCCAGTCCATCACCAGCCCTTGCACTTGGCAATTCTGATGACTCTTATTAAACCAGTTGACTTTGATCCTGGGACTAGGCGGGGCTCTCTTACTAAGACTGAGTCTGCCACGCTGGTTCCCAGGTCCAGTTCCATGTGGTCTCGCTATAGAAGTGTTCTGCTTAGTCCCCTGCCTCACTGACTCAGTGGGTCCCCCCCAGTTGCCTTCATAGTGACCCTCTTACCAGCCTTCCTGATGATGCCAGGTGCCGTGTTTCATTCAGGTTTTTGAACTGATTTCCCTTCTCACCTCTCACATCCTGAACTCTTTCTGTTTTTTCTTTCTCTGGAATAAATCACAGCTTATTCCTTCACACCTAGCCCTTTGCCATGGCCAGTCCACGTGGGTCTCATCAGTCCATTTCTCTTTCAGAGTTCATTACACTCCCTCTCAAAGAAGCCCATTTCAGGTCCCTTACCATTGGCTATTGTTTCTTCCTGAACCATTCTTTCACAGAACAATAGCACGGGTCCAGCTAAATCACAGTTCACTTTCCCTGGTTCTAGATGTAATAACCTCCAATTCACTTTAACTTTGATTCTGTTTGTTTTTAAAGATTGTTCTTCCTCCCTGCCTCCCTATGTCCCTTTCTTCCTTCCTCCCACAACCATGGTCAGTGCCCTGGTATTTTCCGTGTGACTATTCTAGCTCACTAACAGTGAAGTGGAACACAGGGGCGAGATCCCCGGTGGATTCTCAGATGTATTCTTATTTTCTTACTGTTGCAGCACATCTTAGATGTTTATAGTAGAGCTGGAATAAGTGTTCAAAAGGATACAGATCTTTCCGTTCTACAGCTCAGGTCTGGAATAGAAATACATTTGAGATCATGAGTAATGTTCATAAGAAAAATACAGCTCAAAGTGAGGTAAATTGCACTTTTAAGAATTTAAAGTCTGAATGTGTGTACGGGAGGCTATATTTTCCAATGAGAAAAGCTCTGGGTTCTAACTCCCTGGCTGTTTGGCTGTGTGACGTTGAACGTGAGATGGTAAAAGGGAGAAAGGAGGAATGATGGCAGCAGAGTCATCTTCAAGCATCAATATTAGCCTGGAATTGTTTTTGGTATTTCTTTATCTTTGCTGGGTTGTTTCTTTCTATTGTTCTCACTGCCATCCTTCTAACATTATACTACTTTTGTGATTTTTTTTCCCTGGCTTCTCCGGATGGTGTTGCACCCGGGCCTGTGGTGCTGGGCCCTTGGCTCTGGACTTCACCTTTCCTTCCTCCTACCACAGCTAACTTGTCCAGGGTCTCACTGCTTCAGAATACTTGCCAGGTAACTGGAAGCCAATCTGGTAAACTAATTCACAGCAAGGTGCTCATTCACGGACTCATCAAACATTTAGCGAGCACCCCAGCTCCTGTGCCAGGTGTGAATGACTGACCAAGGCTGCTTGGCTGCGTGGTCTATTATCCATGGACCATGTGGCAACCTTGGGCTTTAGAGTCAGACAGTCCTGGGTTTGAATCTCAACCTGTCACTTGCTAGATATCATCCTAGAAAAATTTACTTAGCCCTTCTGGAAGTCTCAGTTTCTTCGTCTGTAAAATGAGGGCGATGATAACTCCTTGCAGGAGTTTTTGGGTTTTAAGGACAATTATATACAGTGCTTAACTCATGGTGGATGTTAAATAAATAGTAACTATTATGGTATTGTTGGTTACTTTTTAGTATATCATTTATACGGACCTTTAATGCTTTAACTTTGGATGTAAATTGCCAGTGCCATAACAATTAATAAGCATTTTAAGTCTTGTGATGGGTTGTGAGAGACATTCAGGGAGTCAGGGAAGTCTTTCCCTGCCTCTCACCCACACCAGTTGTCTCAGTTCTGACGATAGAATACCCAAGTATCAGCTGTCTGAGGAACCGAAGCAGAGCAGAAGACACAGGAGAGGTGTTATAAGGATACACAGAGGTACGTTTTCAAATGAGGCAGACCCGCTATAAAATGCCAGGAAACAGCAACAGCAGACCATGAAGTGAAAAGTAGGTCGCTTGTTTGGAGTCAAGGTGTCATACAAGGTGAAGAGCCCGAAGCCATAAACAGTAACAGGCTGTGAACCTTGCTACAACAGCCATAAACCAAAGGGCTGCCTTCCCGCATATGCTGGATGGGTGGAACCGCTGGTGGTTCAGCCATCTTTTGCCCACACTTGGGTACATGCAAAACAACACCGTCAGCCACCAGCAGCAGAATTTTGAACATAGAGGACCATGATAAATTAGGAGACCAGAGAGCTTGTTATGCACAAGGGCAGGAGGGCACCACAAGAGAAAGTAGGAGCAGAGCTCTCCATTTATTTTGTTTGCCGCCCAAATTTGTGTTGTGCTGTTCCAGTGTTTATGGCTTCAAATTTTAGTGTGTCAAATTTCAGAGTGCCTAAATGAAGCATCTGGTCGTTTGCATATTCTTATACATTGAGTAGGCCTACTATTGTAACATGTTTTTGCGTTATGAGGAATTTTTTTTAAAGTACTTATTTTGTGTGCAAGTTACAAGAGATTCTAAACTCAAAGCCTGGGGCTACCATTTCAAAAGGCATTTGAGCAGACAACTCGGGTTGTCAGTTTTGGGGGAAGGGAGGCAGTAGACAGAATGCTGTTTGCATTGTGAGGGATGATAGTGGGCCCTGGTGTTCTGCTCCATTGCACTCCATATCACTCCACAGTTCTCTCTCCTTACTTTGACTCACCTGCTGCCCACTACCAATGACAGTCTAAAACTCTGGAGAGATGGTTGAGATAAAAGAGTAGCTGGGAGAACAGGGGTTTTGGTAAACCCTGGATTTAGAAACTAATTGCAAATAAAGAAAAGACTCAGCCATCTTGTGCTAGTGTTTCACTTTGGTCATTTGATTCAAGCAGAATCCTCCAAATTGTTTAGGCTTCTGAAATTAACTGCACTGTGATGATTACCGTTTTTTTTTTTTTGCTGAGGAACATTCACCCTGAGCTAACATCTTGCCAGTCTTCCTCTATTTTTAGTATGTGGGCCACCAACACAGCATGGCTGCTAACAGAACAGTGTAGGTCTGCACCTGGGAACCAAATCCAGGCCACAGAAGCAAAGCACACTGAACTTAACCACTAGGCCACCAGGGCTGGCCCAATGATTACCTTTTTAAAAATGACTTATCTATCATGAAGTAAAGGTCCTTTAAAATGATATATTAATATTGTTGAAGTTATCGAAAATAAACTACCCAAGACCCAAACTGTGATGAGATGCTAGCATCATTTTTTCTGACATATGATATATATTAATTTTATGCAAAATGGCATAATTAAAATTTCACACAAACTGAAGTCCATGAAGGGTTTAGAATAAACTGAAGTTATTTGGAAAACTAGGAGCTGTGAAAGAACATAGAACTATCCTAGCTACCTGCCTCTCAGCTGTCAAGGAGCAGATTGGATTCTACAGCATTTGAGAAGATAAAGGGCCTTCGAATAACTGACACTTAAATGAATATAAATATTGGTTCTAAGATACTCTTTTTAAAATAAGAGTAAATGATGGAATTGAATAAAAATTCCTATAGTTTTAAATTATTAGGAAAAGCAATTTGGGTGGAAAATGTGCCTGTTAATTTGCTCTCGGAAAACTGGTCTTTATGGATCTCCGTCAAAGACATTGGCCTTACTTAAAAGGATAACAGGCTGCTTAGGGGAATATATTCCTGTTAGGAAGAAGTACGTTTGTAAAACATAATGATTGAATAAAAATTCCTCTTGGGAGGAGAATGAGGACGGGTTAGGAGATGCTCCCTTTGTTGTATGATTGAAAAGAATATGTACATTTGTTTATTTCCATTTGGAGTCCTGACTTGACAAGAGCAAAATTTGAATTTATGACCTTAAATGACTGGAATGATTTCTGGATTTCTAAATGACTTAGGATTTTTACAAATTTAGACAGCAACTAAGAAACTCTTCCTCTATCCCTGAAAGCAGAGGAAACTAGATATTTTAGAGCTGACTGACAAGGAATCACATTATTCTTTTGAGTTTAAAAAAAAATCAACTTTTATTTTTCAGACTATAAATTATATGAGTGTATGAATACAATTTTCCTAGAGTATTTTTGAAGGGACGCTCTTATTAGATTGGTTGATTCCACTTAGCATCAATGCAGAATAAATACAAACACAGTTTTTTTCCTAAGCTCAGGCTTAGACAGTGAATTATTTCTTTATTCCCCCAGCATAAAATTTACTTATATCAGCTGTATTAATGCAAGCACAAGAGCTTTATTCTTCAGAGAGGTTAGTTTCATGAACTAGATTTAGAACCACTTCTCAGTTTATCTCATGAGTGATGATGCTATTTTAAAAAACATACAGAAGGAAGGAGACATTTTGTCCACTTTTGACGTATTCACTTGAAAATGTGTACTTAGTTCTAGAACAGGTATATCCTTGCACTTACTTAGCAGCTTGAAAATATGGAGAAGAAGGTTTTGCTTGTCAAGGATGCGTCTCTGAGGAGTTTGTAGAATCTTAAGTGCACTTTCACAGTCTTATTGAAAAAAAGGACTTTGACTTTTTCCTACATGCACTTTAGAACTTGCAGGTAAGATTATACAAATAGATTCTCACTTCTACCCATTTATGTATGATTAGTTCTAAGTGTTTGAGTGAATCAAATTTCCTGTGGGGGATAGAAAGTACAGAAAAGTAAGTGCTGACATTTTTTTCATTCCATTTACTGGAAAATAAAATGAACTTTTAAGCAAATGTTTGTTTTCTAGTTTTTAAGCAATCTGCACTTACCACCCTTGTTCCCCCACCTTAGCCTTCTTCTCTTATTTTTTAATTTTGTATCTATTCTCTTAATCTTAAGATTTCTACATCACGCTTATGGTCTCAGTTCAGATTTTGATATATTTTTTAATGGGGTGAGAAATAGAGATTAGGAGGCTGTGTATGTCTTTAATATTTTAAGGGAAACACATACCTTCTTTTTATTTCTTTCCATCACTTTCCTTTTCCTTCCTTGTCATTTGGTTTTTCAACTTGAAATACCTCTCAGCATGACATCACTCTAGCAAAACTGATGAGGTTTCCACAATTCCCCCTGATGGGCTCATGAGTTGAGAACAAGGGTTAATGTGAAGCCAAAGACTGAATTGTAGTGGGAGAGGCAACATTAGGTCACAACTACTAATTAAGTCACTAAATACGTGGGGGGAGGAGGGTTTGTTGAACCAGTTGTTTGTTGACAATAATTCGCTTTCTATGGACTGGTGTAGATGCAGCTTCTACTTGCTTTCTTGCTCCTTAGCTTTGCTAAAGGAAGGAAAAGAATGGAGGCCTCTACCTGTCTCTGCGTCTTTCTATTTATTGCAAGTTTTTCTGATTTTCAATTCTAAAGCTTGATTGGTGGCAGACTCCACTGTAAGATGAACTTCCCTATCTGGTTTCTCAGAATAGCATTGCATTTCCCCTTATGATATTTCAGAAGGGATGTCTGACCCAACAGCATTGATTTTCCCTATTATCATAGTCATGACTGGGTGGTTAAATTGAAATATGCATCTTTACAGCACGTAACTCTGTGGTCTAATGCTAAATTCTAGAAAGAGTTGTATTGCTATCTGAATCATTTTGTGGTCCTTTTTTATATGGAAAAGATCTAAGCTTATATATCCCTGATAAAGGCAGTTGAAAAACATGGTAAAATAAAATTAGGGAAAAAAAAGAAAGAAAAAGTGGATGATTATCCACTGCATATATTTCAGATATTCCAGCTCCCTAGTTCTCACCAGCGTGTAATTGAAGGTGTATTTTCCAAACAGAATCAACGCATTGCAGTAGAAAAATAAACAGCAAGCTTTCTTTATTCTGCAGATGTGTAATTTCATGCATCTTGCCCACTTTATTGTCCTCGTAATCAGAACACAGCAGGAGGAAGAACACTGCTCACTCATAAATATAAGACAAATTAGTCTCAAGTACACAGAGACAAATAAATGAGTTAAATCTTCACCAAACATGTATATCTTTCTGTGAGAAGTATAAAGACACAAAATGAATAAAATTTGCCTTCATTGTCACTTGATATAAATTATTTAGAGCTACAGAATTTTAGAGATTAAATGGACTTAATTATTTATGTGTCCAATACCTCTATTCTTCACATGAAGAAATCCTGTGCCTTGGTAAAAATACACCTAAGTATATGGAGTGAAACTTGGGTGCCGATGGGTAGCCTTGAAATCTTGAATATCCATTTCATACCCACAAATGCCTGGATCTCCTAGAGTTTCCCAAAATGCATTGAGACCCTGAAGTCACAGCGATTAATGAACTCATCCAAGGTCATGCAGATTGGCAGTGGCAGAACTGGCTAAAACACCTTTCCTGATTCCCATTTTAGTTCTCTTTTTGTTGTACTTCAAATGTGATTATTTGCTAGGCTGCCAACTTATTAAATCATTGTGTTTCTTTAGTGCAGAAGGGGAGGGATTTGGACCCCCTCAAGAAAGATAAATTTTTTTTTTTTTTTTTTGTTTACTGATGCTTTTATATATAACATTTTTTCCATATAGGCATAAATAAGTGAATAAAACATGATGTATAAATTCAAATTCAATCTTCATTGCTTAGTCTTCTCAAGTTGATAAGAGGAGACTCAAGGTCACGTAATTAGGAGTGATTCTGAATATGTGAATTCGTCAGCAGTTGGTCATATTTACACATTTGGACTTTCTATTTGGTTGCATACTCTGTGGGCAATTTTTCTACTTCTATTGAATTAATTTAATAATGTCACTGCTTGAAATAGCCCAGGATCTAGAAAAATGTCACTGATTTTCAAAAATGTCACCTTTCCTATGTAGAGAATGGCATTTTGTTTTCTTTTTTTTTTTTTTTTTTTATTAATGTTATGATGGATTACAAGCTTGTGAAATTTCAGTTGTACATTTTTGTTAGTCATGTTGTGGGTACACCACTTCCCCCTCCGTACCCTCCCCCCACCCCCCCTTTTCCCTGGTAACCACCGATCAGATCTCCTTCTCAATATACTAATTTCCACCTATGAGTGGAGTCATATAGAGTTCGTCTTTCTCTGACTGACTTATTTCGCTTAACATAATGCCCTCGAGGTCCATCCACATTGTTGTGAATGGGCCAATTTCGTCTTTTTTTATGGCTGAGTAGTATTCCATTGTGTATATATACCACATCTTCTTTATCCAATCATCAGTTTCTGGGCATGTAGGCTGGTTCCACGTCTTGGCTATTGTAAATAATGCTGCGATGAACATAGGGGTGCAACGGACTCTTGAGATATCTGATATCAGGTTCTTAGGATAGATACCCAGTAATGGGATGGCTGGGTCATAGGGTATTTCTATTTTTAACTTTTTGAGAAATCTCCATACTGTTTTCCATAGTGGCTGTACCAGTTTGCATTCCCACCAACAGTGTATGAGGGTTCCTCTTTCTCCACAACCTCTCCAACATTTGTCGTTCTTGGTTTTGGATGTTTTTGCCAATCTAACGGGGGTAAGGTGATATCTTAGTGTAGTTTTGATTTGCATTTCCCTGATGATTAGCGATGATGAACATCTTTTCATGTGTCTATTGGCCATATTCATTTCTTCTTTTGAGAAATGTCTGTTCATGTCCTCTGCCCATTTTTTGATCGGGTTGTTTGTTTTTTTGTTGTTAAGCAGTGTGAGTTCTTTGTATATTATGGAGATTAACCCTTTGTCGGATAAGTGGCTTGTAAATATTTTTTCCCAATTAGTGAGCTGTTTTTTTGTTTCAATTCTGTTTTCCCTTGCCTTGAAGAAGCTCTTTAGTCTGATGAAGTCCCATTTGTTTATTCTTTCTATTGTTTCCCTCAACTGAGGAGTTACAGTGTCCGAAAAGATTCTTTTGAAACTGATGTCAAAGAGTGTACTGCCTATATTCTCTTCCAAAAGACTTATTGTCTCAGGCCTAATCTTTAGGTCTTTGATCCATTTTGAGTTTATTTTGGTGTGTGGTGAAAAAGAATGGTCGATTTTCAATCTTTTGCATGTGGCTGTCCAGTTTTCCCAGCACCATTTGTTGAAGAGACTTTCTTTTCTCCATTGTAGGCCCTCTGCTCCTTTGTCGAAGATTAGCTGTCCATAGAAGAAAGATAAATTTTTACAGTATTTTATCTTATTTTGCAAATTTCTAGAGTGTCAGCCATGAGGGCATAGAAGACCACATTGGGTGAACTAGCTGTGGGTGTGGCCATGTGGGTGTGGGCCTTTCACCTTGTTTGTCTCTTTTATGGGGATGACTATAAGAAGTAAAAGATGACAGACCTCAATGCATTTTTATAAACTTTAGGAGATCCAGGCATTTATGGACATGGAATTGATATTCACCATTTCAAGACTTCTCTATGGGCACCCAAGATTCAGTTCGTGTGCTTCTGGGTATTTTTACTAAGGCATAAATAAGAGTTGACTTCTGTGAGAGACCAGCTTGAGAAAGATAGTCACTTAGCTCTTGTGTGAGTCCAGATAACCACCCAACACATGTATCGAAACAAGATTTTTCTTTTCTTGCTGTTAAATCCTGAAGAGAAACTCTCAGGAAATAATAAAAACTTTAGTTTTGCAGAGTCTAGTAAATTCGTAATTAATGCTTTTTCAGTAATGATATAGTGTAACATAGGTTAGTTACATGACAAAATTAATTTTAATAATTTTATAAATGGCTATAGCTTAGTATTTCTAAGATTCTTAAAGGTCTAAAGAGCCCTTTAACTTTTTCCACTATGTTTTACAAATGTTTTATGAAAAAATTATATGCTGTAATAATGATATTTTGGAAATGAGGGAATCTTTTTTAAGTTCTCCAGATGTATCTTTCTTAAATGCGGTAAATCTATTTTGGGACAAAGCATTCATACACAAAGCAATCTATGGATTCACAGAGCAGGACACAAATTAATGTAAAGTAATATTTAAGTAAAATGCCATTAAAACAAGCTCTATTTGTGACGGTAAAATTATTTTCACAGTAATCTTGGAATATCACCTGTTACTTCTGTGAGTCCTTCCATACCTCTAGGCAAAGCTTGTGGTTCAGAACTCTGTGTTCTCCCAGGATACTTATTGCTCAGTTTCCCTGTTGTAGTATAATGATGATATGTTTACCTATCTTTTTCTCTATAAGATGAGCAGGGATAATGTTATCTTAGTTGTTCTACAGTAGACAGTAAATGTTTGCTAAAAGGATTAATTAAATATTGCTTTAAGTAAGCGGCAATCGTTGAAATCTGAAAAATCTTTTTCTCTACAGAGAAGTCCATTTAATCGTGGTAATTAAAACAATATTAGACCTATTGTACAAATTGAACCCACATAACATGTTTAAGAGATGCTGAGTAAAAGTCATGGCCCCTGAGGCTGAGATGATGTTTTTCTATTAAAAACTTGGTAAAGTATTCATAGGGATTTTATTATTAAAATGTGAGACCTTTCACTAAACCTGTTATCCAGTGGAATGAAACTTAAAGATCTATTAAGAAGGTAATAGAAGACGTACCAGATGTTTTACATTTACTATTTCATTTAATCCTCACTGTGGTCCCTAACTTATATGTTACTGGCCAAATAGTTTCGGCAAAGATGTCTGTTTCAGATAGAGTATTTAGCAAAATAGGGTATGAAGTCAGGCTTGTGTAACTCCAAAAAAACTACCTTCTTTTCGTTACACTACACATTTACTCATGGTAAAAGATGATCAAGAAGAGGATAACCTTGTTCTTCGGGGTAAGGCTGCAAACTGTCTGCAACAAAACTGCGTAAGTTTTGGGGCTGGCCCTGTGGCCTAGTGGTTGAGTTTGGTGTGCTCTGCTGTGGCAGCCCAGGTTCGGTTCCCAGCTTTGGACCTACACCACTCATTGATGTTGTGGTGGCCGCCCACAAACAAAATAGAGGAAGATTGGTCTGAATGTTAGCTCAGGGTGAATATTCCTCAAGCACAAAGAGGAAGATTGGCAACAGATGTTAGTTCAGGGCAAATCTTTCTCTGCAAAAGAAAAACAATTGTGTAAGCTTTATTTTTAATTTTTGTATGCTGGATAGTGAATTAATTGAAGTACTTCCCATATCAGTTCAAATGCTAATTTTCAAGTTTTTTCTTGTTATTGACAATAAGGAACATTTTGTGCCAGCTTAGTAGTTTAAAGGGACAACTTACTAACATTAATATATACCTTCTCGCAGCACTAAAACACTAAAAATTACATGCAAATGACCAGCGTTGATATTTTCAAAAATAATGATCCATCCATTAGCTAATTGTTGTGCACATAAGGGAGAAAAAGAGACATGAGGCGGTTCATTATTACAGGCAAGGGCACGTTTCAAATTCCTCTCACCAAATCCAGCCCTCTACAGACCTAGGGAAGCTCTCTACAAGTGTGAAACCAGCCTGCACAACTCCCTCCCAAAGAAGAGTGATTTCACAGAGATGAGGGATTTGCCAGCTTTCATTCTGGGGAATCCAGGTGTCCAGCTGATTTATGGTTAGCGGGGAGCTTCCTGCTGTCAGTAGAAAGCAGAAGTATTAGCATTATTGTCAGACTTCACCTTGGCCCGAGGCAAGCGCTGCTTCCAGGGCGGCTGTACCAGTTCTCTCCATGTGACCCGAGACTGGCAACTACAGCTCCAAGAAACGGGCTCTAGAATCAAAGGATAAAACCAGCAGATAAGGTAGGGCCTGTTTTATGTGGTGTCCACAAACCATGTGCCATGTACAGGAGGACTTTGGGATCTGACACAAAGAGGCTGGCATGGGGCCTGGGATGGAGGGTGGGAGTGGGGGAAGCTGAGGTGATAAAGGCCCTGGATAGTGTGCATGCTAGGCCTCAAACGCCTTAAAACGCTGGGGGACCAGGCGGGTAACTTACATGACTGCAGAAGGCCTTGTTGAGGCAGTTTTTGCCATTCAAGAATGTAGACCCAGCAAGGCCAGTTCTTCAAGTTTTCATGAGAAACTAGAAATTGTTTTTGGCTATAATGTGAAATCTATCAGTTTTTAAATATTTGCAACTAACTTAAAGTTTTAAAGTAGGGTGAAGGTCAAAGAAAATAATCCACAGGCCAAATTGCCACCAGTTTGCAAGCTTTGGTGTAGGGCAACTCTGTAGGATTCTGGAGGGAAAGAACCTACCTCATTCTCTCTAAGAGATACGGATTTCATTGGTCTGGAGTGGGTCTCAAGCATCAGATTACCCTAATGTGAAGTGGAGGTTGAACCCTACTCACTTAGAGGTGGTATGAAGTGACTGAATTCTAGGAGCCACAGGGCCATGTCAACAAGGCTTCCCTGGCTGCCTTTTTTCCTACATTCTCCTTAGGCAACTTTATCTGTAGAGCCTTAAAATAAATAATTCCCTCCACCTATGTTTCTCCAACTTAAATGTGCACGAGAATCACTCAGGAGCTTATTGAAATAGAGATTACTAAACTCCACTGCAAGAGATTCTGATTCAGTAGGCGGGTTCTGGAATTTGCTTTTAACACCACCTTAGTTTACTGTAACACAGATGGTCTGGAGACCACACTTTGGAAACACTGACTCATAATGGATGCTGATGGCTGGCACATCTGTTATTTCAGCCCAGTTTCTTGCCTAAGTTATAGATCTGTATATACAACTGCCTACTGGAAATCTCCACCATTTTTACTTGGCTCTCTCAAACTTATCACTGTCTGAATCCAAATTTGTTATTTTCCTTCGAAGCCTGAAAACAGACTTCTATTCTTTATTTCATTGAAATGCATCATCATTGACATAGTTGCCCAAGCCAGAAATCTTCATTTGCACCTTTGATGGGTGGGGTCTAACATTTAGGGTGTGAGGTGTATGTCGGGGGCACCAGCATGCCCACTGAGTATCTGCTTCCCTATCCATGCTTTGCCATGTCCCCTCAGTTTTTCTACCTTAGCTTTCTAAGTATAATCCAGTTCTTCTAGGACAAGCCAATAATAACAACAGCTTTATTTATTGAGGTTTACTCTGTGCCAGCCACTCTTCTAAGTATTTCACATGTATTAATTCAATCCTTTCTTGAAGCCACTTCACTGTCTAGTTTTTGGCAGCTCAATACCCCTTGAGACTAGATCTGCTCCCCATATTTCCAGTTGCCAGCTGGGACCTCTGCTTCAAAATAGATAACGTTATCTTTCCCACAATGATGCCACACACCTAACTACAGACCACAGGGTCTAGAATGCCTTCTATTGTTTTCTACTCACAGTTCTAGGGATACTGGTGAATACCTGAATTGGAGTCATATTTAACATGTCTCCTTGGCTATGGCAAATCAGGGTGCTGCCTACTCTAAAACAATAGAGGGCTGGAGTCAGAAGGGCGTTTGGAGATTGATACAATTTCCTTATTTTGAAGACTTGGAAACTGAGGCCTAGAACCATAAAGAGATTTGCTAAGGGTAAGAGAGGAGCAAGAGTTAGTGCTGGGAATCAATCCTCAGTTTTCTGTTTTCAAGTCTAATGCTGGGATGCAAGCCCCGTTCTAGTGGAGTTACATGATCCTGGGGATTTTTGTCTGTGTATATTCTGTGTCTGCCTGGAATACAGTGATTGTGAATGGATACCACAGATGCATCAATCTGTGGTTGATTGGCAATACAATGATCAGAATACCCCATTTGACATAAGAACTATGATTATATTATAAGATGATTATGTTTAACGTAGTAGGTGTACTATTTAGCACCTCTAGTAAAAATGCAAAGGAGGAAATAGACATAAAGTTGTGGCAGCAAGGAGCTGGCTTAATTATTCTGCGTGAATGTCCCCTGAGAGAAGCCCACCCCGGCCACCCTTTCTAAAATTGTGACCCATATCTTTCTTGACGCTCTGATTCTACCCACTTTTCTTATTAGCATGTCTCACTGTCTAAAACGATATCATTGCACATTTTATCTTTACCGTCTGTGCATTCACCAGAATAAATTATGCGAGGGCAGGGGCTTTCTCTTTTTCACCGCCATATCGCCAGCCAGAACCTGGAAGTGTGTGACACAGAAGAGTTTCCTGAAAATGACCGTTTACATTTTGGAATGGGAGCTGAAATAACATGCAATCCTTTGGCATTCAGAAGCCTAGAATACTTCTGCAGATAGAAGCAAAATAATGCTGGAGTCACGATGTGAGAGATTTGGATAGTAGTATTTGAAGGGAGGTTTACAAAAAATTATCTTTATCATTAAGTAAATGACTTCTCCCATCTATTTTTATGCCATAATGGAGGATTAACCCAGTACTATAAGTAAAATTATGACATTTAGACAGGGGATACTTGATTATTTACGAATTTAAATGTAGTAGATTGAATAGTGTTCCTCCAAAATTCACGTCCATCTGGAACCTCAAAATGTAATCTTATTTGGAAATAGGGTGTTTGTAGATGTAATTAGTTAAGAATCTTGAGATGAAATCATCTTGATTTGGGGCAGGTCCTAAATCCAGTGACTGATGTCTTTATGAGAGGAAGGAGGTGGAAATCTGGACACACAGAGCCACAGAAGAGAAGATGATGTGAAGATGGAGGCAGAGATCGGAGTGATGCATCCATAAGCTGAGGAATACCAGGAACCACCAGAAGCTGGAAGAGGAAAGAAGGATTCTCTCCTAGAGCCTTTGGAGGGGGTGTGGCCCTGCTGGCACCTAGATTTCGGACTTCTAGATGGAGAACTGTAGGAAAATAAATTTTTGTTGTTCTAAGCTGCCATTTGTGGTAATTTGTTATGGCAGCCTAGGAAACTAAAACAGTGAGGACAGGAGATATTTGCTTACTCATGGATAGGAAGATACGTGGATTGTGCCATAGAGATAAATTAGTTTACAACATTTTTATAATATTTATTTATTTATTTATTTTATAATAATTTATTATAAATTTATAAAAATTTATTTATTTATTTTTATAATAATTATTGCAATACCTAACACCTATCAGTACTCACAATGAAAAGATAATGCTCTCTGTGAGACTTATTTTTTTTAATGACATCCTAAAACTTAGAGCAGGGGGCCAGCCAGGCCTCTGGGCTGAGCAGCTATGATGCAGGAGGGGACCCAGCCACTGAGCAGAAGGCATTCCAAGCCTCTCTCTTATTTCTTCCCATGAACTGGGAGGTGGGGGTTCGTGGGGAGGATTGCTCCCCTAACCCTCGAGGGAGGCAGGTAGAATGGTCTTTCCAGTCTATGGGTAGAGGGCGAGGCTTACTGTTTCTCATTTCATGGCTACATGAAAACATAACCATTGTCTTCAAATACAGAAGTAAATCATTTTCACTTCTTATTATTTAAAATTCCTGCTGCCAAGTATTTCTCTTCCTCTCCATTTCCCCCTCCCCTATCCTGTCTCCCTGCCCCGACCCTGTTACTGCTAAAATGGCTGGAACTGAGAAGTGCCTTCTCAACATTCTGGCTTTCCCTACTTTCCCCGTGATCTATTTCACCAGCCCCTACTATCTGCTCCTAAGAGCCGAGCATAGCATTCCCACTCCTCTTGGCTTCTTTACTTCATCCCCGCTCCCAGCGCCTCTTTCTCTCCTACCTCTTTTCTGTCTTTCTCCTCTGCTTCAGTATTTATTTGTTGAGACTGGCCTGGGTAATGAGTACTGTTTCTGTGCTGCTCCCCGTGGCCTGGAATTTCTTCTTTCTCCTTTTTCTGCTCATCTAAATTCTCCTTATCCTTTGGTGTTTGCCTCAAGTATCTTCTTCCATCTGGTCTTCTACAGCAATTCCTGAGGATAGCTTTATTTCTCCATTTCAAATTTCTATAGCCCTTCTAGTCAGTAAAATGCAATTTGTCACTGATCATATGTCACCTTGTATAACTATTTATGGTGATCATAAGCCATAGCTTGTCTGCTCATTTAGATCATGAGTTCCCTGAGGAAACAGACATGCTATATTTATTTTAAAACCTCAGCAGCTTGCAACGCTTTGATGGACTAGTTGCTTTGGCTATGCTTATTGATTGGGTGGTGTATTTGGTACTTTACATGAAATTGAGAGTTCTTGAAGGCCAGTATATTTTTGTGTTCCTCCAAATCAGGCCTCCCCCTCTTGGATTAGGTCTATCAAACCTTGTCCTAGTGGTCTGTTGGAAACAGTCTGAAGAAGGAAAAAGAACATTTGTTTTAGCAGAAACCAAGCAGGAAGAAAGAGAAGATCAGCTCAAAGCTGCCCAAAGGCAAATTTGCCATTGAAAACCAAGAGTCACATTCCTGCAGCTGAAGTCATCACCCATCTTGATCAAGCACTACTTCCTGGAAGTGAGGCCCTGGTCCATTCTTCGGGCCTCTGTATATGCCAGAGTGGATGTGGGTCAAAGGAGAAAACAAGAAGAGGCGGTGAAAGGAACTGAAAGGAGTGAGCAGTGAAACAGTTGCCCCTCTCTGTCATCACAAGAGGAATGGCTCTTTGGCGGAACTGTTGCATTTGTGCAGATTCTTTAGGAAGATCCATGTATGAATCAGGGGTGATGGTGGCCACCAAGCAGGTGACAGCTCTACTTCTGCTATGATTGCTAGCCTCCCCTTGCATGAACTACTCAGTCGTGTAAAAGAAATTCTGTGAGGCAGGCAGACCATAAGCAGGGTAGAGATGAGAAGAACAATAATGATAATAAAAAGAACATCTATGGAGAACTTAATATGTACCAGACTATATAAAAGCGTAACACACATTATCCTCTAACAACCTGTGAAGCAGGTACTACTAATGTACAGCGAGGTTAAGTAAGTTGCTTAATATTACCTTGCTCCTTTGTGGCAAAACCAGGATTCCAGACCACAAACTCTAGTACTCCAAGCAGTAGACATGATAACCATCTTTTACTAAGGAAAATTCAGGACATGTGGCCTAAACTATATCAGTGTACATTAGGTACAGTCAGGCTGGACATTTGCAGTTAGGACTGTTGAGGAAAATCCTGGCAGTAGAGTCATTGACCTTTAAATACCAGAAGAAAATGATGGATCATGTTCAAATTTCTATTCTTGCCCCTTTGGCAACAAACAAATTATGCTGTTTATATTTGAAGTTTGCAATTAGCATCATCCTGATTGACCTATTGGAGATTCAAAATAGCTTTGCTTGCAGTCCATCAAATCACTGATGAAAGCGTTTCCTGATTGACTTGGTAGAGATTACTGATGCTTCCAGCTAATGTTTCCTTTCGCTTTAAAACGACCATTTAGAGAAGATACAGTTTAGTCATAAGCAAAGTTTTCACCAATTTTTGAAATATATATTGAGCTTGTCTTTTTCTTTTTTAAAAAAATACAGAGTATAATGATATTATTAACCTACTGGGATATGTGAGGTGAACAGAGAAACATCATCTCATGTGGTTACTTCTGATTTCTGTACTCTTCAGTCAGATTCTACAAAGGAATTATATGTAAACAAGACACATTTTAAGGCTGTCTGCAGGGTTGACTTTGTATGTGGAATTGGAGTAGGCAGGTGTTGGATAGTGTGATTTGAGTTTCCTACTTAAATTATTTCTCTCATTGCCCTGAAACTGTCTGAAACTGTGGTCAATTTGCTAAACTCCTATATAGAAAAGAAGTGGAACGGTTTGGGTTAAAATATGCATGGGGTGAACAGGAGAGCTAAAGCTCTGCCATCTTGGTTTCTTCCCAGGACTTCTATCTATACCATTTTTAAACACTACTGGCCAACACTGGAGAAATGGTTCATTTCTGTGAGTAAGCAATCACCATCTGTGTCCCAAAACAATAGATTTTGGCACTGAGGAAATCTTGCATAGAACAGTTAAGTTTTGATGGGAAGGAAGAATGGCCTTTATTATCTATTATGTAACTGATACTCTATTGGTGTCTGACACATTAGGGCATTTACAACACCTAACAGGCCTGCATGGTAGTGAATGAGATGGAAAGAGACTGGAGGATACGGAGAACAGTAGCCTAAATCCTGAGCAGGATCTGTCCTTGAACAGGCCACAAGACTTACTTTGGACCCCTAAGTCCATATCCAGATGTAGCATCTCACAAATTCAATGGTGATGAAAGGCAGATGGAGGGCTTCTCATTGTAATTTTATAGCAGCAATTTACTTAGAGTTGTAGCTAGTAAGTGGTGGAACCAGAATTCACATCAATGTTCCGTATTCCTAACTGTAAACCCACAATTAGGTCTTCTAATTATAAAACCCACATCCCATTCCTGGTATATGGGGAGAAAGTATAAGATGAGAGGTTAAAATGTGGACTGGCGAGCCCACATTGCCTGGCTTCTGACCCTTATTCCATCACTCTGGCTCGCAGTGAGATCACGCATGAACTACTGTCTCTGTGTGTCTCTTTCCTCAAAGGTAAACGCGAAAGTGCTATCAACAGCATCTGTCTCACACATACGTTGCAGAGATCGAATGCTTTAATGATTTAATGTCTTAATACCAGGAGTGGGCCTTGTACACAATAAGCCTTCAATAAGTTGAACTTTTATTACGACCTGCTGTTGTGACAAAAAGCAAATATAGAGTCTGTTTCCCTGCCTGGTCCCATGTTGCCCAGCTGTCAAAGCAAAGGGCACAAGCCTCTTGGTCAGGGGTGAAAAGGGAGCATCGATATTGGAGAAAATCTTGCCCATTTCAATATTTTGCCTTGAAGTGGTCCTGGAGAACTGTCTTCTCCAGTATAAGTAAGAGCACATAGTAAGCATTGGTTGAGCTTATTCTTAAAATTATTATTAGAGGAAGCAAGACCATATGTTAAGAAGACAGGGCTCTGAAACTAGGGTAACAAGGTCCATATAACTGAAGCCAGACATTTCAGTTCTAATGAACTGAAGTTCATCCTAGGAGGCACCCATATAATTCAACTGACCATCGAGTGAGTTCTGTCTCTCAAGTAGACAGAAGAGAAGCTGCTGAATGATTTTTACTCCACTATCCTTTGAAATACGATGTGACTTACAGGCTGTGTTTCAATGATCGGAAAAGTGTATTGTGTTTTTGTTTGTTTGTTTTTGGGGGAGGTTAATAAGTCACGGACCTCAGTATTATGCTGCATAATTTGTGAAGTTTTAATATTTTCCAGTTTTAACTGATTGAAGACTCCTTGCTTTAAATGGAGATACAAGGAAAATACAGCACATGGAATTTCTGTTACACGGTTACATAGTTTAATAATTCTTGGTAAAATAATCCTAACTGTAATTATAAAAGCAAGTAGACTCTAATGATTAATCTGTGGAATTAATATGCTATTTGTTGAGCCGTTACTATAAGTCACTATGTTAGGTGTTGGGAATGCAATGGTGAGTAAGATTTAGTTTGCCCTCAAAGAGTTCATAGCTTAGTGGGGGAGAAAAAAGACGTTGCATAAAATTACAGTAAATGTAGGAAGTGTCATAGTAAAATGTACAAAGGGCTAGCATAGGAAACAACTCTTTCTGGGAAAACATGTGAAAACTTCATTAAAGAGAATCTTACTAAGCTAAGAATTCCATAAGATGATCTCAAACTATGACTGCAATGTAGATATATGTGGTCATTCTTAGAAACTAGAAAAGATGTCAAACTGATGAGAAGCATGGCAGTGGACCCCCAGTTATCCCTGTGTCAATTAGTTACACTGCAGAACTTGGGAATGGCTCTTTCTATCCCATCTCCAAATCTGCTGACATCTCAGCTCTCCCTTTTGCTACCCAACTCATTCCTGAATCATCCTGCAGATCCAGGAGAGAGGCTAGTTTTCTTCTCATAAGTTTGCTATTGAAGGCATATATGAATGATCCCATTTTCCATTTGACTATACAAACTAGGGATCACTTCCACTAGCATGGAATACCAGTGTGCTGGACAGCAGCTTTTAATACATTATAAGCAACCCATAAACTAAGGTAGCAGTTATTGGGTGTGGAAGGAAACAAAGGCTATACATACATGGGACGGACAAGAGGTTACATCAGGAAGAAAGGACCCGGTCAATTGTGGTCAAAGGGTCTTCCTCCTCTAAGTTGCAGAGGAATCATTGAAGTGCTACAGAACGTTAGGCTCCCGAGATCTTCAGGCGGCAGAAAGGTTAACCATTGTGCATGTGTATGTCAGTGCTTACCTATAAATGTATGTATGTATGTGTGTGCTTATATATGTGTATATACATATGTACGCATGTATATATATTTGTTCATCTCTAAGTGTGTATGAATGCATGCGCTTATAGATACGTGTGTATACATATGTGTGACTATGCTTGCGTATGTGTGTGTGTCAGACCAGACAGAATGGAAAGTCGTATAACACTTATACTCCTCGCGGGTGTCTCCCTACCCCCACCCCTCCACGCCCCCAATAGACTAAAGCAGAAAGGATGCTCTGCGACCTGAGGTTGCGTTAGAAAGTTTGCAGCTCTCTGAGGACAGTCCACCCAGGAAGCTCATTGGTTCCCTGCAGGATGGTGGGTTTTGTAAGTCTGCCGATTCCCGCAGGAGGAAGGGACTGCTGCTGACTCCTCGGGCTGCAGCCGGGCCGCCCCCCTCCCCCGCCCGGTTCTTCAGTCAGCCCGCCTGCAGCTGCCGCTCTGCAGAGGCGGCCGGGCCGGGCAGGCTGGGGCGCGGCGCGCGCGGCCCCCGGGCTGGAGGCGGCCCGCGGCGGCGGCGGGAGGGAGCGGGCGGGGGCGGGGGCGGGGGGAGGCCATGCCTCCAGCTGCGGAGGCTGCCGCACAGCTGGAGCCATCGCGGTGCCCCGCGCCGCGCCGTCGCCCTTACGCTCCGGCTGGCCGGCCCGCGGCCGGAGCCCTTGGCTGAGGGCGCCCGGCGTAGGCGGCGGCGGGTGTGGGCCGGCCGGTATTTATAGCTCGGCGACAGCCGCGGTGGCAGCGACGCCGCCGGCCCGTCTCGCCGCGCTTCCCTGCGAGGCCGCCGGCGCGGCGGAGGGCTGCGCTCGACCTCGTCGGCCGCCTGCAGACGCCCCGAGCCCGCCGGCCCCTTCGGGTGAGTACGCGGGCCCGGGCCGCCCCACCGCCGCCGAGCCCTCCGGGCCGGGCTACCCGCCGCCGGCTGCGCCTCGTCCCGGCCCGCGAAGGCGGAAGCGGCCGCGAACCCCGGCCCGAACCCCCCGGGCGCCTCTCCTCCTCCCTCCCCGGGCCGGGCAGGCGGAGAGGCAGGGGCAAGTGTCAGGGACGGGGACAAACGCATCAGCCCTGGTGGCTAAGGGCAGAGGAGCCTCCGCGGCGGGAGGCTCTTGCGAGGGACCTCAAACTCCTGGGCTCCGAGGGGGTAATGGACGTCGCCAGAACAGACCTTGAACTTCCCTCGCTTCAGTGATTCCTAGGATAGGAACCGATCAAAGCCCGAGCTGCTGTCCGTTAATTAAATTAACAGGTTGCAGGTCACGGGTGTTCTCCTTAAAAAAACAAAACAACAAACTTGAGGGGTTGGGTGTTTACTAACTTCATCGTGACGAAATAAAGCTAATTTGTCGATTCCTGTTTTCCAAGATGCTACAGGCCCACAAGTGTGTTTGACCCATGTGGTAACACTTTGGATGCCATTATTCATTCTACCGGCTGTGAAACAATAAACTGAGTGTGTGTGTGAGATGGGAGTAAACATCACATGCTTATTTTAGTATTTATGTGTGGATGTAAGTCTCATGAACCAAAAAAAAAATTTTAGAGTAAAAGTTTGTTAAATAAATGTATTTCCCCATTTAATTATAAATGACATACTGTCAGAAATCCATAGAAGGACTTCTAGGAAGATTGCAGGGTTTGATTTTGTCTTTAGAAAATAGTTATTCCAGTTTATTGAGTATAAAGAATGGTAGAAGGCTTGTAAAAGCTATTTTTGTTGTAAAGCATTGAATTTTTGCCATGTATATACTTTATTACTGCCCCCCCCCCCCCCCCCCCCAGCTCCCAATCTTTGTGGATTTTGACATTTTGACCCAGGTATCTATCCCCATCTCCATCTGATCCTTGTCATGAGAAACCAGTACTTGTCTATTTTATTTAATTTGCTTCTTTAAACTACCAGTCATTTAAAAAATTATTTCAGATATGAATGAATTTTATTTTACTCATTAACTTGCTTTCTTTGGTATTGTGTTTAACTCTTTGTCATAAACAGATGTCACTGAAAAGGAGGTCTAAACATTTTTAAAGGATTATTGGTGATTATTTTTCAACTTTAGAGTGTGCAAAGGCTCATAAATATTTTGCCATTTCAATGAAAAGTTGGCTAATGTCTTCATCAGATGAGAACGCCAGACCTACATTGCTTTTAGGTTCTCTGTTTTAAAAACTTGCATTGGTTCAGTGCTCTGCTATCCCAAGGACCGCAGGGTAAGAACAAGGGAAGAAAATCACTTTAAGGTTGAAACAATGTGAAGAGAAGTCTAGGAAGTGACTTATGGATGTGATCCTTTAAATTAGCTAGAGGACCACAAACACCATCCTGATATCTATGCAAAGCCACTTAGGGTGGTTTCATTGATTGGCTTAAAAGGTTGCTTTTTATTTAAAAGGCTGTGTGGTTTCTTGTATCGGACTAAAAGTAAGAAGTTCCAACTTTTATTTCTTTTGTTATTGCTATTTGTATTTGTAAAACCTATATTCAGCATTTGCATTATGTAAAATGCTATGTGTCATCTCCTCCTGCCTGCCTTTTCATCTAACAATTCGAGAGAATATGCTAAGACCTGTCCTTACCTTGCAACTGGTCCAGGCAAAGATATATTTGGTTTTTCCTCCTTTCTGCCATTTCTCCTTTTACAGACTTGAATATCCATTATCCAAAGTCTATTCTCTCTGGAATTGGAATCTTCGATGAGTTTTTTCCTCACCCAAGTCTGGTCTGTTATCCAGTCATCATCCATACATTGATTTTTCATTTATTCATCCATTAACAAATATTTATTGAGTACCTACTAGGTACAAGCCATCACCTCATACTTAGAACTCCTACTTCCTTCCCATTGGAACTTTATTCTATGTTTTATACTTCTCAGTGTAGGGAACACAGCAGTAATTAAGACTACTCATTTTGGGGTCATTCAGAGGCACTTCTGCTTGTTTCTACCAGTTGGTAGCTGTATGACCTTGGGCAGGTTATAACCTTTCTGAATCTCTGTTTCTTCACTGGTAAATCCAAAGGGTTGGTATAAGGACCGATTGAGATAATGTATGAAAAGTGCTTGCCAAGGGCCCAATACAGAAAAAGCACTCAAAAATGTTAATTACTGTTATGTTGTCTGTATCTGCTTCAATGATGTTCATCTCAGGAAGTGCATTCCCCTTCTCAGGAAATGGCAGTTCCATTCTGGGTTTTGCCAGGCCACATCCGTATCCAATCCATCAGTAAAGTCTTGTCTGCTCTTCCTTATAAATGTATCCAGAAGCTGGTACATTTCCAACCATCAGGCAGAGTGGCCCTTCTGACCTGTAAGTCAGATTGTGTCACTCTCCCACCTCCCGTCTCACACAGGATGAGAGCACACGTGCATAGGATGGCCTCAAGTCCTGTTTGTGGTCAGATGCTACCTCTCAGACCTCTGTACCCACATTCTATCCAGTCATACTAGCCTCCTTGCTGTTCCTTAAATGCTCTAATCATGCAGCAAGCATAGGCCTTTGCAAATTTTTGTTCTCTGTCTGGATCACTGTTTCCCTGGATACCTGCTTGCCTCCCTAGCTTCTTTTACGTCTCTGTTCAGATGTCACCTTATAGTGAGGCCTTCTTCAACTTCCCACACTCCTGATGCTCCCTATTAACTTGCTCCTGCTATAATTTTCTCCATCAACTTATAACTTTCTAAAATACTATGTATTTAATTTTCTCTCTTTAATGTCTGTTTCCCTGAATGAGATAAGATGCAAGGCAACAGGAGAATTGTCTCTTAGTAACCCTTGTTCATAGGCCAGTGCCTGGCACAGATAGGCAACTGGTAGATATGCAATAAATGAATGATGCATGTTATTATGGAATTAATGAATCTGGACTTCACCACTCTCCTGTATATGGTTTTGGACAAGTAGCTTAAGCTTTCTGTGCCCCAGTTTCAATATTTGTAAAATAAAAATAACATTCATTCTTTACCTTGCACAGTGTTGTGTTAAAATCCTTTGACACTGAGAATAGTATATAAAATTACTCAGTAAATGTAATATGCAGTTGATATAAGTTTCATGCTCATTATTATTTTTTTTTGTGAGGAAGATTGGCCCTGAGCTACCATGTGTTGCCACTCTTCCTCTTTTTGCTTGAGAAAGATTGTCACTGATCTAACTAACATCCATGCCAATCTTCTTCTATTTTTTGTGTGTGGGATGCCACCACACCATGCCTGATGAGCAGTGTTTAGGTCCACACCTGGGATCCGAACGGGTGAACCCTGGGCCACTGAAGTGGAGCACTCAAAGTTAACCACTACGCCACTGGGCCAGCCCCTTCATGCTCATTTTTAATGGGAATGACCAAGAGTCACTCCTATTTTAACAGTGGTCTTCAGGGTAGGAAGTACCTGCAAGTGACCAGGCACTTTACAAATGAAATCTCCTTTAGTCTTCACTTCAACCCTATGAGGAAAGTACTTTCTTTAGGATTTTACTGGTGAAGAAATGGAATCTCAGAGAGATTAGGGATTTGCCCAAAGTTGCAGAGCTAGTGTGTAGCAGAGTCAGGTAGATCTGGACCATATTCCTTCCACCACATTAGGCTGCCCTCTGAAAATCAAATGTTCCTAATTCCTTTGAATCACTCTAATGGTGTGATTTTGCCCACTAAAAACCGTAAGAGGTAAGGTGTGATGTAAATATAGGCTGTATCATTCTTTATCTTTTAAGGAAATAATTTAAATAATTTAAAGCTCTGTCTGCCCTTTTGACATAACAATTTTAAAACTGATTATATCCTAGGGATTAAGTGAAATGATTATAAAAATTGTTCTGTTTACTGCAGAGAACTTTATGTATTTTAGTATACTACTAGAACTAGGTAATGGAAGAAAATAGCCTTTATCTAGTGCTTACGTAGCCAAGTACGGTCCAAAACACAGCTGTATGCGTCACAAAGTGCATACCACAAAAACATAAAGCACAGGAAGAAGTGTTTTTAAAAATTATTTTTCGAGAAATTGGATTCAAGGTGCTGAAATGAAGTTCACACTCTTGGCAGAGTACGGGCACAGTCATCTTCGATAAGTCCTTTAACAAGAGCTCAGAGGGGTTGCAGGTGAATTATAAGACATAAATACCAAGGAGCTTCAGAAAATTTGGAGAGATTCTCTTCTTATCCTAGAATAGTGCTCCACAATGAATTGATGTGTTCGTGTTGCCTGGTTAGGTATTCCTAGATCCGAAGACTGACATTAGCAGAGCTGTGCTTTGGGTGTGGTTTACATGGCTAGTAATAATGTCTTTTGTATAGCATATTTGTTCATCAAGGACTTTTCCATATGCATCTGTAAATTTTGTTAAATGTAGGTGATGCATTTCATCTTAATCATACATGTCATTATTCAAAACCTATCACCTGAACCAGGGTCCCTGCTGAGAAATATGAAATTCGCACTCTTGAAATCTGTGAGTGTTTTTATTTATTTGTGAAGACCCTAATAAGTAGTGAAGGCAGGGTACTCTGGTTCAATCAAACAAATTATTATGGCATCGATGTTACCCTGGTCTAGTACCTGATTATCTTTTACTTAAACTGTTGGAGTTGCCTCTAAACTAGTCTCCCCACTTTCATCCTGCCTCATAGCAGTTGATCATTTTCCAGCCTGCCAGAGAAATCTTTCTAAAACCATGCTCCAATCAAGTGTATCACCCTTCTGCTCTGAAATCTTTGATTCCCTATTCTCTACTCAGTAAAATACAGAACAGCACTTGTATAATCTTCCTTGAAGCGGCCCCAAATTATCCTTAACTCTCAGTAGGTACCTCCAAGTGTTCTGTGTTCCAGCCACACAAAATTACTGATCCCTCACTATGTCTGTCCCAGATGGGACTTCTGTGCCTTTGCTCAAAGGATCCTCCCAACTTGAGCGTTCTTACCTCTCTTCCACTTTTCCTTTGAATTCCTTTCCATTCTTAGCCTTTAGTACCAGATGACGTACTGGCTTGTAGTAAAATGTGCGGCATTCCTAATATCTAGTATAAATATTAGTCCTTGTAGAGTTGGAAACAATGGTAGAAGGCCTCTGGATTATCAGACAGTATATGAAGTTTCAACGTGTAGTTACCAATGTCTTCATCACTGCTATTACATGAAAAAGCAGAGGCTTTCAAGCTGTTGATAGTGGCCTCTACCTAATGATGTCGTTACTTACAAGAGGGAATTAAGTGGTGTGGATTAGTCCAGTTCTCAGAGATGCAGTGTTCTCCATAAGCGTAGTTGGAACATCACAGGATGAGCATCAGCGATACATTGCAAAAGGACAGTCAGATCAACTCAACTACTTATACTGATGCTCAAAGGAGAAGAAAAAATTCCAGCAATCCTGTAGTCGGTCATGTGATCCTAGTTCTTTCTGATCACGCTACCAAGGTCAATTTGAATAGTAATAGTAGACTCGCTCATCCTAGAAGTACTGTGAATCTTTTCTATCAGAAGGCTGTATCAGGAATTTTCTAACCAACATGTAAAGGGCAAGATTTTGAAATTTGTGTCTTTGTGAGGGGAAGGCATAGCATAGAGTGTTGAAGCTGGGTAGCTTGGATTTGAATCCTGGCTCTGGCATGGACTCATTTCGTTATTTGGTGCAAGCTACTAAACTCTAAGTCTCAGTTTCAACATTTGTAAAATGGGTAAAATAAGAGTGTTTTTTTCATGGGGCTGCTGTGAAATTTAAATGAAATATTTGTAAAGCTCATTAGCATAGTGACTAGTATATGGTTAGTACTCAATAAAGGTTAGTCTTACTAATAATGGTAATAACTCAGAACCTGGTGCTGCAATGAGATGCTGTTGAGTGGAGGTGCATCTCTGCTGGTACTGGCCGAGTCATCGTTGCAGTCTTTGGATTCATCTGCTCTGCTCTGCTGTTCTCTTCTCTTCGTGGAAGCTCATGGCAGGTTGCTTTGCCTTCTCATCTCACGTAAACAATGAGGGGGCTTCTCTTTCATAGTGTACCACTCAGCTCGTCCAGTAAGTGTTTAATTGCCCACTGTGAGCCTGGCCCTGTGCTGTGCCCTGGAAGCAAATAGGCCCTTCCCTGAGGACCTTATGATCTACTGAGGGAGACAAACACATAAACAGATTATTTCACCATGATATGCTGAGAGCTTAGATAAAAGCAAATTTATTTAAGGTAAAGCTCGTCAGTGGTTTCAGAATTGAATTTTAAAAAATTAAAAGGTTTTTCAGACTATGTACACTGTGTAGCCTACCCAACTTCAATCCTGGATTACTGATGTTAGAATCAACAAATGGTCATATTGATCATAAAGATGCTTTATGTGAACTACAGAGGTGAAAACAATTTTGCTGCCATGGATATCAGGTGCCTAAGGTACTAGAAAATAAGGCCAAGATGACTAGGCAAACTTTTGGTAACCTTGTGTGTGAAGTCAGGAAGTGGAAATAAGCAGAGGTTTTATTCAAGTTATTATGTAGGTTTTGAAATTTGGCACCCCCTAGAAGACATCAGTTCAGCTTTGGAGTATGAGGCAGGAATAAATGTCAGCCATGTTTAGCATAAAATAAAAAGACCAAATGATGGTCAATAATGGAGTCCTGTTCATTCAGCTAGTATCTAAGTAACTAAGTCTCTTAATGGAAATAAAGAGTATGCTGTAAATGTGATGGGAAATGATTTTATTGGGAGAAACACTTCCAGCTTTGTGGTATGTTCCAGAGATCAAGGGCTAGGAATGGATTTGGATTGAAGTGCTGGCTCTTCCACATTCTGGATATGTGAATTAAACAGGTGGCAACTGCTCTGAGCCCTTGTTGTTTTTTACCTGTAACATGGGAGGGATAGTAGCATTCATAGCTTACTGTGGGAATTACCATCTGTACGAGTGCAGGATTGTTGCTCAATACTGTTGTTGTCTCTCTTGAAATGATAGAAATACTGGAGAGGAACAGCTGTCTCCAAGATGTTTTTAACAAAGCATTTTTAAAAACAAAAATCAAGGTCATATGTATTCAGTGTTCTAAATCCTGCTGCCTTGATTGTGCGTGGGGAGGGGGAGGGACGGTGGTGGGGTGACTACACCAGAATTCCTCACCAATAAGAGAAGCACCATAAAAACCTGTTATAGCAACTTCTGAAATGATACCCCTGTCCAGTTCTGATGGGCATGTAGGAGCTATTCCTACTTCAAGACTCATTGGCCTTGAGTTGATTTCTGTGCATTCTCTTGTGGTGGTGGTCTTTGAACATTTCCAGAGATGTTGTATGAAATTCAGTTAACTGACGCATTCTGGCATCCTTGCATATTGAATATCCCAAAACTGCATGATGTTTGTTTATATTCTCAGTGCTTTGTCTGCTTTCTTTGGTGTGAGAACCACACAGGTCTCTGCTGCTGGACTGGGTGATGAACCAAACGTTAAAAAAAAAACAAAACAATCTTTGGATAGCCACCATTCCTAGGCAATCTGAGCTGCAATCTCTGAGAACAGATATTTCAGAGTATTCACGAAGATCACAAGGGACTTGAATTTGTGTAGAAGATTTATGAATCCAAGGCACAGTGACTATTTGTTTTGCTGAATTTTATTGCCAATCCTTTCATGTGTTTACAGTCCTTTCATGTGCTTTTCTAACATAGTTAAGACAAGTCTTCAGTAACTTAGATGGTGAGTTTAATTGACATTCATCACCCCAGAATGTTGGACTGGAACTTGGGGACCTTGGAGCCTATTCTCAGATCTTCCATTGACTTAGAGTTACTTTATGCTCGTGGATCTTTGTACTTTTGGCCGTATGTAAAATGAGAATATTTACCAATGGATACTCCTTTCCCAGAGTGCTCAGGATTTGTGAAAGATTGTTTCACATATATATATTTTCGTGGGCTATAGAAGTGTAGTCATGTGTAATGTGTAATTACATAGTTATGTAATGATGGGGATATGTTCTAAGAAATGCATCATTAGGCAATTTTGTTGTTGTATGAACATCATGGAGTGTACTGAAGGGGAACAAAATTTATCACCCCAAAATGTGTCTCTTTAACATAAGGCTCATTTTAGGTTAATTCTTTTAAGAAATGAAAGGCTCAAAGTTTTTCTTATTACCTCCTTCTTAACTGCCTAGAAGAATTTACATAAAAAAGCTTGTCTCAGGAAGCTGGCTATCACCTTAGCATAACGTGAACTGGGCGATAGACAGGGAGGAACCTAGAAAAGTCTGTTGGGTTCCACTCTATGTTCTTCTGTTTCTGTGTGGCCAAACACTTGTTTTCCAAACATTTTCTCCTTTTCACCCACCTGTAAATTGCCTTCCTTCCCTTTGAAGTCCCTGACTTTCCCCACCCCTAACATCTTCTTTTGTCTTTAGCTGAGGATGGTATTTAAAGTGAGTGCTTTGACCATTTTGGTGGGTTACTTGGTTTTCCTGGGTTTCTCCCATATATACATGTTATTAAACTTTTGTTTGTTTTTCTCCTGTTAATCTGTCTTATGTCAATTTAATTCTTAGACCAGCCAGAAGAACCTAGAAGGGTAGAGGAAAATTTCTTCCTCCCCTACAGTACTTTCATAAAGCTAGATGATGTAGCCTACTACATCTAGGCTATACGGTACTAATCTTATGGGACCACCATTGTGTGTGCGATCTGTCCTTGACCAAAATGTTGTTAGGCAACTCATGACTGTATACATTACAGACTTAATATAATTGTCTCTAGAGAAGAGTGTGTCTCCAGAAGGCTTTCAAGGGATGACATCCCTGGGGCTGGGGACTGGGTCTGCCTGCATTGGTAGGGAAAACGCCTGGAACTGATCTGACTGTGTGCAGAGATGGTGATCAGGCCCTCCGGTCAGACTTCGGAGGCTCAGATCAGAGCTCTCTTGCTGGGTGACTTTGGGCAAGTTACATATTCTGTGTGGACCTCGGTTCTCTCTCTGTAAGTGAAGTGATGGGAATGATAATAATGGTATTTCAGAGAGTTGCTATGAAAATGAAATAATGATGCATGCAGACATACAGCACAGAGCCTGGCAAGTCAGAGCTGTAGACTTTGTAAGGGTCCCTCTTTTCTCTTTCAGTTCTGTGTAAATTGAGAAAGAAGAAAGAAGAATTGGCAGATTGCAGTGAAATGACTGCCTTTATTATTATCTTTTAATCCCAGATTTAATCAGCTTTATTGCTGGAAAAACAAAAAGGTATAGCTTAGTCTGAGCACCAAATGTGCTCACCAAAACTGAACCCCAGAATTAGACTTAATCACCCAGTCACAGCCCTGGTGGACCTAGGCAGGCTTGAGTTTTTTATGGGAGGGCTCGCTCCCAAAGAGGAAAGAGACAGGAGCTGAGGAAGACTTTGGAGGTGGGGCCTGGACATCAGCATTTTAAGAAAGCTGCAGTGCTTCCAACGCACATCCAGGTTAGGACCCACTGCTGTAGGCATAGTACATATTTTCCATGACTCTGTGCCTTGGTGTGTGCATAGATTGAGCATCCTTGTCTTCTTCACTGGGGAAAAAAATCCTACTAATCCTCCAACCTCGATTTGGAATATGTCCTCCTCTTTGAAATCTTCCCCTTTCTCCTCACTTCTGACAAGCACAGTTGCCCAAACCCCCCTGCATACAACTACTCTACCACAGACTAAGCTATTTCACTAAACTTATTCTGTGTTGAAATTACTTGACAACTAGACTGAGACCTTTCTTTTTTTTTATGAGGAAGTCCCTGAGTTAACATCTGTGCCAGTCTTCCTCTACTTTGTATGTGGGATGCTGCCACAGCATGGCTTGATGAGCAGTGGGTAGGTCTGCTCCTGGGATCCGAACCTGTGAACCCCAGGCTGCCAAAGTAGAGCACGTGAACTTAACCACTATGCCACCGGGCCAGCCCCTGTGAACATTTTTATAAAACCCCATACATATATGCACATTTGTCAATGTATAGAAAAATATCTGAAAGTATATCCACCCAATTATTAAGGGATCTTAACTCTAAGGAGAGGGATTTGGGCAGAGGATGATGTTTAGCTTTTGTTCATATGTGCTCAGTTTACTTCTACAGTGCTTTAATCTTTAATGACTCTGTATTATGACTGTAACATAATTTGAAAGAGGAGAAGTACTGCATTGTTTTTTTCCTCTGCGTTTCCCTGTAAGATCACAGCTGCATGTCACCTTGGTCATCATCCCAATTTTGGACGGTGTTTTGCCCCCTAAAGTACCTTCCTCTCCCTGTACTCTTTTATTCTTTTTCTTTCCTAAATCCACATGGGATCAGAGATATGATTAGATGACAGGCAAGGGACAATATTTACTTTCCTCAATCTCAGACTTGTCTTGCAGGAACAGGTGTCATCTTTTTCAAATACCTCTTTATGGAGACATTAGAAATCTGAACAGATAACAGGAAGAGAGAGACTATTTGTTTTCTGCTCTAACTCTGTGTATCTTTTCTTATACAGGTAAACTACGGAACTGAAGTTTTGAAGGATGGGTAAAGACTTTCGCTATTATTTCCAGCATCCCTGGTCTCGCATGATCGTGGCTTACTTGGTGATCTTCTTTAACTTCTTAATATTTGCGGAGGACCCAGTTTCTCATAGCCAAACAGAAGCCAACGTCATTGTTGTTGGAAACTGTTTTTCATTTGTAACAAATAAATACCCTAGAGGAGTTGGCTGGAGGCTTCTGAAGGTGCTTCTATGGCTACTTGCCATTCTCATAGGACTAATAGCTGGGAAATTTCTGTTCCATCAGCGTTTGTTTGGTAAGTACCCGTGAAATGTAATGTTGATAATTATTTAACTTCTATTTTCCAAGATAGAGCTTTGTTATTTCTAAGTGCCAATTTAGGTTGTATTTCAGTTTCCCCTGCAGCCTTAATTTGCTATGCACTGTTGTAGCTAGGTTCTTCAGCTATTCTCTGTTTAATGGTCTACTTTTCTATGGCCTAAGGAAAATGAGCATGAGATAAAATTAGTACCAAAATTCATTTCAAAAAATGGCTTTAGAGTTAAAATGAATGTGGGTGTAGTCTTATTTAGAGAAGACAGGAAAATAGCTCTTTTCCCATAGACGGTACCTAAGTATGGTATCATAAAGAGTTTGTAAGTCGTAAAGAGAATGCCTCCATATCACACCACATTTTTGTTAAAGTAAGTTAACCATTGCCCATATATTTATACATATTGTTCATTCAGGGAATTAGAATGGGAACTCCACCTTTTTACCCCCATTTCTTTCTTTCCTTTTTCTTTTTGAACGTTGGCTTTAGGATGTTTATTTTGAGGCTATTCAACCACAGAACAGTACATTAGTAAGAAATCTCTTGGTAGTATGTGACAGGAAAAGAGCTATATTAGTTTAAGTTAAAAATGTAACTTATTATAACAATATTGGGATATTTCACAGAGACCAAGGTTAGAATTTATTTTGATAATTAGGATAAATGAAACCAGGGGCTTGAATTCTATAAGGATGTTCTGTGTCTTAACTTCTCTATCATATCTGCTTCATCCTCCATTCACACTGAAGATCAGTTTACATCCTCTCACAGAGACTGCCTTGACTCTCTTGGTCCCAAGTTTAAACTCTGAGTAAAGAGCCTGAAGTTGACCCAGTTTGGGTGTGATTCCCACTTCTGCTCTGATTTATTTGGGCCAGTTGGTGGGTGATATTTTTTAAACAAATACTCATTGATCACTTATTACATGCCAGACATTATTTTAGACATTGAATTAAAAGGGCAGAGTCTCTGCCCTCATAAAAACTTAAATCCTACAGGAGAGAGAAAGACACTTATCAGATAAATGTATAATATGCAAGGAGGTGATAAGTGCTATAGGGAAAAAGGAAGGTTTAAATACTGCTGGGTCAATTAGGAAGAGAACTTAGTAATAGAACTTTGCGTTTAGCAATAATAAGATCATGTTTGATTTAGTGTGGGTATTTTCACTTTAGAGGTTTAGTTAGAAACATGGCAATGGTTTAAGGAATAAACAAATAAGAAAATATATATACACGTAGACATAATATTACATATGTATTCTTCTCAATTTTTATTTACTCCTCAAACTATTGCCATCCATTTCTATTACATAAGTTGATAAAATGTACAGATTTTGTATTTATTATATATGTACATAGTTTCAAGAGGTTTGTTGACGAAATGGAAGAAGGAAATGGGAAATAGCTAAAAATGGGAGAAGGACCAACGGAAGATTTTGTTGTCGTTGTTGGCGGTGGTGGTTTTACTTGAGGGGTAAGATTAATTGATCTGCTTGTCATTATCAGGAAAGGAGCTAGATTGAAGTGCAGATAAAGATATAGAAGAAAGACAGCATCTCTGAAGGTTTCTTTGGTCTGTGACTTAGGACACAGGTAGAAATGGTGGTCTTAGAGAGGACAGGAGGAGAAACCCTGGTTCCTTAGAAACAGTCCTGAGTGAGATAAAGGTTGGTACTCTGATAGGCACTTTTGAGGTAGGGGAGTAGAGAGTGACTGTGCTCCCACCTGGTGATCTCTGTTTCACTATGTGGAAGGAAGAGCTAAAGATAAAGATGGAGGGATTGGATGATGCAAGGGATTTAAGAAAGTGGTTGAGGTTTGGAACAGCTGCTCTAGGGAGTATAGATGCGAACTGACTAGGGACAAATGAGGGGGTTACTGATTATCTCTGAGGGCTGTTGAGGTTAGTTAGCCACTATAAAGTTGAATGCCACCGATTTGAATCGTTGAGCAGTTTTCTTTATGAGAGCTCAGTCACCTGGAACAGAATTTGAGAGTGATTCATCTGGGTGGGGAATGCTCAAGCTTGCTGTATTGGAAACAAAGGATGGAAAATAAAGGGATATTCTAATGAAAGGGTTATTGATTTGATTAACAGGGGGTTCTGGCTGGACAAGGGAAGGAGGTGAGGAAGGCGATGGTCTGAGAAGAGTGGGCAAAAGCCTGAAGATTTAGATGAAACCTTATGGGTGAAATGGGAGTAAGAAAAGGGAAAGGATTGATGGGTGTGGTTAGATGACATGTAACAGAAGTACAGCCATTCTTTAGTGGTGATTTGCAACTAGCGTGTGTTCTTTAGAGACTGTGTGCTAATGTAAAGTAGCGAGACAGGTCATTGACACGGAGGATATCTAGGAACTGGGTGTTAGTTGGGCCACCCACCAGACCTATTGAACCAGCATGGTAATGTGCATAGTAATCATATGGATAGAAGAGGTTGGGGGAGAAGGTAGAATGGGAGAGGGTCAGTTTCCGAAATGGGTGGAGCAGCAAAATGGCTGGGCAAACAAAACTGTAGATATCCTTTATGAGCAATGGCTGGATGTGTTTGTAATCCATTCAGTAGATTGGCTCTATGTAGAAAGCTAAGGAGTTTGGAGAAAAGTTATCTGCCTATATTAAATACTGATTGAGAATCGTATGGTCAAGGCAATGGTATTAATAATAAGGGCAGATCATTTGGTTTTGTAATTGCTTCATTTTGTTAAGTTATTCTGTTGTAACCTCTTATCTTTTATACTAAAATCACATTCCAGCCATGGCTTACTTTTTAATTCTTCTGTTGGTATAAATAATTCAGCCCTGAAAAGTCTCTCTAGATTTCAGGTGGTTTATTGACTACAAATTATTTTAAAGTAATGCAAAAGCGTGTCCCATTTATATTTGCTTACAGTAGGAAAGGTTCTATAATGTAGTCAGCTGTATCACTACTATTTGGCAATTTCCTTCTTTTTTTCTTATTAAAAAATCTATGAAATTATATGGGGTATTAGACAAGGAATGATAACTGTCTGCAAATCTTGGTGATAACTGGATAAGATAACCAGACTCCTGATTGAATTTTCTAATGAATTCCAAACTGGCCTTCTCCTTCTATCTCCCTTCAGGGCCATTGTTGCTTCCTTCATTCACAGGCTTTTAATTATTTGCTCCTAATAATTCTCTCCTCCTCCAGTTTATTCTGGATTTTGCTACTGGAATAATTTTTCTACATGGCTGAATAGCTCCTACAAAATAAAACCTAAACTCCTGTGATTGCTGAATAGCTCCTACAAAATAAAACCTAAACTCCTGTGATTGCTATCCAAAGCTTGTTATGATCTACTCCTGCCTGACTTTTAACCTGCTCTCTTGACATTCCACACTGTGCAGAATTATTTGCCGCTTTTCAAACCTGCCATGTTCTCTCATGCCTCTGTGCCTTTGCATATGTGCTCTCCTATGCCCATATTGCTCGTCCCCTTCTTATTAACTTGGCTCATTTCTCTTTTTCCTTCACATCCAACTTCAAGCATTATTTCCTCTGTTACGCTCTCTGACTCCCTCCTGTCAGACTTAAGTTGTCTTCCCTCCAGCTCCCACTTATGTCCACTTGCACCAAAGAATGTACAGCAGCGTGCTCTGGAACTGACAGCTGTGCAAATTATGGAAAAGAATCCAAAATTTAATGCAAGCGTAACAGTGTTCTTTTTGGCTTGGAATGTGATAAATGTTTCCGCCCCTTGTTCCCAAATAACTAGCATTTGTACATAATTGATTTTTTTAAAGGCCATATTTAAACCTTTAACAATTTGTAGATGCAAGCTTGTAGTAGTGGTGGTGATGGTGATGATGGCGTATGTATGTTGAGAGGAGTGGCGTTGTTAATTATAAGCACAGAAATTTTAGTTACAGAAATTGGAATGGTTTACAAAATAATAGGAAACATTTTGTGAGATCAAATGAGCAATTTCTTGTTTGTAATTCTCTTTTGAAATGCCAAATAAAAATATTAAATAGAATCCCGCTACCCTTTTCATTTTAATGACTCGTTAGTCTTCCCTCGTGTATTTTATTATTCAAATTCTCTTCCTACTAGACTCCAAAAGGACAACACAACATTGCCAGTTTAAAGCATTTGTGAGGAGGAGTAAATGAGTCTGTGAGCACGTGATTTAATCCAGTTCATTGGTTATAAATTTTATTTTTTTATGAGACATAAATATTACAATTTTGTGGCTAGTTAAGAACATGATTTATAATTTGTAGTGGGAATTGTCTCAAATAAAAATGGTGACTCATGCGAATTGGAAATTGCATGTTATCAGAGACACAAATGATTAAATGCATTTTAAATTATTCCCCTTTTGCCTTCACTGTATGATTGGAATAACATGAGAGAATTAATTTTCCTACATATTAGCACTAAACTTTTATGGTTTTAGACTGGTCACAAATCCCACATTTCCCAAATGTGGAAAATAATTTAGGAGCACACGTGAAATTGAAATTGATACCTTTCAGAAAAATTTCTTTCAGTTTAACACTGAATCTTGTTGAAGTCAGTATTATATTAGGCTTTATGAAAATTGGATTCCATTGGAATCGTCAGTTTATACTCTTCCAATGCCTCTCTTTCCATTTTTTTTGGATGATTTCATTGTCTAAAAAAATAAGCATGTGTTCAAATAATGCATCCTAGCCTTTTGGAGGATTCCATTAGAAATATCCATGAATAGGAAAATCCAAAATTATTATGCTGGTGATAAGACTTATATAAAAAGGAGAATTTAGTTTCTTGAGCTTATATTCCATGAGTTTCATTACCTTGTTGGTTTTGAACTTCCTTGGAGTCTGGGCAAAAGGGGAAACGTGATATATTACATAGCTTTGGATGTCAGAAATGATGAAAATTTCAAGTTTCACATGGGAATTTTTCTTGGCACCAAATTCTGGAATTTCCTTGCCCTAAGTTCTGTTAGAGAATTTCTTTTCTCTTTGCTTTGTACAGAAGACACTGAATGGTGAAGTGGCAAATGCAGAAATGGATTTTGTATTCTTGTGTCTTAAAGCAAACTTTCATAAAAGTTTAGAGAATAACTTTTTAGGCATAAAAGTAATTCTGTGATGTCATTCCTTGAAAGTAACTCTGTGAAGGGCGAAGTGATCAGGGTCTAAGTCATGCCTTCTGACTGAATAACTATCCCAGGAGGGATCTTAGAACATCACAATTGTGACAAATGTGGTTCTGAAATAAACTGCTCCTCCTATTTGTCTTCTTTTCGTTTTGTTTTCTGACATGTGCAGAGAGCCTTTATTAGTTGCAATTTTCTTTTTAACCTGGATGGAGGACAGGCCAACTCAGAATGAGTTGACTAGTTTGGCATATGAGAATGATTCTCAACCTGTTAATATTGCATGGTTCCTTTTTCAAAGTGTATACATTTGTGTATGTAGTTATTTGTATAATTATTTCATTAATGTCTAGCTTCCTAGCTATGCCATAAGGCTCATGAGGGCAGAGATTATGTTGTGTTGCTTATCATTTAATCCTCAGTGCCTGAAACAATGCCTGGAACATAGTAGTATTTGATAAATTTGAATGAATAAATAAATTAATGTTCCTTTGTTTTTTACATGTCTTTCCCATGTTTCCTTTTAATTGTAAGCTATGGAGGGGTATTCATTTGTTCATTCATAAAATATGAGACATGGTCTCTGCTCTCAAGGAATTTAAAATCTGGTTAAAGAGATAAGATACATATGCATGAAAATTTAATTACTCTGATAATACAAGGAAGTGCATATCAAGTATCAAATGAATAGCACAAACTGTGAGAGCTGGGGGAATTCAAGAAGGGAGATCACGGTGGGCTAGGAAGGCAAAAGAAAGCTTTGCTGCCAACGTGGGATCTAAGCTGAGTCTCAAGCATGAGTGGGATTAAAATAGTTAGATCTGATGCAAAGAATTCATTACATATTTCAGGTCATGGGGTAGATGGCGTGAGCAGAAAAGATGAGAACAATTTGGCTTTTTTTGGAGCTGGGAAAAACTGAGGAGGTCGTGCTCATTTTGACTGGAGTGAAAGGATTGTGTTGGGAAAGGGCAGGAAATGCAGTGGAAAAGTAGGAAGAATTGAGTCTAAATTCATTGGTCTTTGAATGACAGTCTCATACTTTGGACTTTATTTCTTCCATTGTGGTATTTGACTCAAGGGAAGTATTTGAACAAGATGGGAGATGAGGACGAGATTAAGCTTGAAGCAGAATCTACTGGGAATAGGAGAGGGAGAGATTAGGGGAGTAGAAATAAAGTAGGAAATTACTTTTGGAGCCTCTTGCCACCATCAGGTTTGAGATTGTTTGGGCCAGTCTGGAATGGGATGGGGATATGTGGAACCTTGTGAAGTGTCAACAGCTGATGGGCTGTGAGGAGGTGAGAGTAGGGGGAAATCACTGGTAACTAGGAAGATTGGGCTCGGTGACTAAGAGAGTGATTATCTTATAAAAAAAGAGAGAAAGTCATTAGGAGAATCCAGTGAGAGAGGATAATGAGTTCAGTAAATTATGGGTTCAGGTAGGGAGAACTTAGGCAAAGGCCCATTTACCTTGAATAGTGCTCAGAACAGTGCAGGGTGGGTTTAGTAAGCTATATCCGGCCCACCATGTCTTATCTAAACCTTGACACCAGATGTGTTTCAGAATTCAGTGCATGTGCCTGTATTTAGTAGCTCACCCTATGGGGCTGAGGAAACATTCCATCATCAGAAATATTAATATATCTGTAGCTGAATAAATATTCACATGAAGTGATATAAATAAGGACTATAAACAGCCTCAGATCAGTTCAGGTTAGGCTTTGCTACTAAATGAATTCAGCTTTGGTCAAGTCTTGCCAACAAATCAATTACAGAGTCTTCTGGATTTCAGAATTATAGAAACTGAATAACGGACCTATACATCTTTGGTTCCCCCGTGATATCCAGCTGCATAGAAATCAGGATTCTCTTTTAGAAGCTTGTGATTAAAAAAAGAATGATTTGACTGATAACTAGACGTCTAAAAAAGAATGCATGTTGAGAGTGTATTTTTCTTGTGTTTATATTGCGCGAAATATTAAGGAGTTTGCTATTTTCTGTGTATGTCTGTTTTAGTTTTAAATAGGAAGTTCTGAATTAACCATTCTCAATACATCCAGAAATTTGAGGAGACAAATTCTAGGATTTTTTTCTTTTGTTTTGTTTTAACAAAAGCTGTTTCTCATAAAATACCAAGTAAGTCAACAGTGTTTTGTCATTTAATGAATTTTATAGGGCTAAATGCTTGTTTGTTTTCTGTTGTCTTGGCTTTAAGCCTGGTGTGAAATTTTTTTCTTTGTGTTTGAGCTACACATATGATTTTATTATTTCACAATACAAGAAACAAACATACTGGAAAGTGTGGGCAAGAGAGTCATGGTGATACAGGAATATCAGAACACAAAGAAACAGATATTTGATCATATATTTAGGAAGGAAAACCATTATTTTAATCTAATGATGTGAGTACGATCTGACCTCTTTTGTGTTAATCTGATATCTGAATAGCTGAATAGTGTAAATGACCCTCAGGTTTATCCTGATACTTGATAGTACTACTCAGAGTGTATATTTATTACTACTCAGAGTGATTGTCAACACGTGATTATTTTTAGTATTGTTCTATCAAGGTGATGACTTCATTTTGGAGAAATGATGTGTATCCAAATGCTACTTAGATAGAATATCTATGGTTTTAAGCTTTATCCTCTCAAAATACAGTATTTGATATTCATGATAGGTGTTATTTAAATATTTATCACCATCTTATGCTCAACGAATGTAGACTGAATGCCAGAATTTTCATTTTTCTTGACACTTAAGTTGTCACCACATAATTCATTTTTGTAGTCATTTTAGAGTCAGAAGTGACCACAGAATTCAAGTTAGAGAAAAATGTTATTCCAGTGTTTGGAGTACCTTTAACATAAGAGAGGGAAAAAGCAAAATTTTTTATGTGAAAGGTTAGGAAAGGTAACCTGGGAAATGATTGATATTTAGTATTAAAGTAATCCTCAAGGAATACCCCTTTTCATAGGGAAATTTGATGTCCAGGAGTTATTGAACTTGATAGTCCTTTACAAAAAACTTATCCAGTTGATGTTCTTCTCTCTTTTAGAGCAGGAAAGAAAGGAGAGGCTGGAAATCCCAAGGATGCGGCCATTTCCTGCCACCTCTGCTTGCTATGTGCCTTCATTAGTTTGCTGTGCAGTCAGTTGTGCTTCCATTAGCACTAAAGGGCAATCAGCTGTAGCTTTCGGTGTGCTAGGATCGTCTGGCTGCTCTCGTTCCTGTAGGACAGAGGATACAAACAATGTAAAAGGATGCCTCAAGGACTTAAGACTTAAGACCAACTGAGGTTAGAGTGTTGTAATTAAGCAATAATTAACCAGGTTCCTTTCTGGGTACTTTTTATTGTCCTTGCTAGAGGTGAGTCATTCAGCAGCCAAGGCATCCTTTCCTTACCAGGTCCAACCATTGTCTCCACTTCCTCTTCTTTCCCACTGAGGGGAGGTAATGGTAGAAGTTTCTTCTGAAAGCGACTATCAAATGGAATTGCAGCAGGCAGACCCATGCACACGGTGCTGAGGCAAACCACTTCACTGATTAATAACATGTAACTAGACGGGGGGAGCTTGACAGCTGGTTAAACAAGTTATAGTGGTAAAGTTGAAAATGAAGAGTGCTTGATCACTTGATTCATTTAAAGCCACATTGATAGAGATTCTATCAATAATGGGGTAAGTAGTCCTAGGTGAGAGAGGAGTGTGATTTGAGAGGGTACTGACAAATAAAAGTTTTCCCTGGTTTGTCTTCTTTTCTTTTTATTAATTCCTGTGACTAGAATCATTTCTTGAAGGTATTTTCTCTGACTGGAAGTATCATGCTACCTGGGAGGTGTGATGAACCAACAAGGATGGTAACAGTTGGTATCATTGGGAGGTCTAGGTCCAAAGGGTAGGTGTTGGTAGGTGTGAGGACATAGGAGAATGTTCTGATATGGCAGCTGTGTTGCTGTGCAGGATTCTTGATAAAAGGGGGCAAGAAGGGTCATTAAAAGACCCATGGGTCCACAGGGGGTCAGGCTGGAATAAGAGGTGCATGGCTTCTTCAAAGACAAACTAGTTGCTTTCCAGTGGTGGTCTTGAAGCTGTATATTTGATTTTGAGTACTGGTGGTAATCAAAGCAGTTCTGTTGCTTTTGATTTGTGTTTTTATCATGGCTGTGACCCAAACTTATTGTTGTTGGGTAAACAGAAATGCACAGGGTGGATTTGCTTGGCTCCAAGGTCACAACAATAGCCAGCGGTAAAATTGGAACATAAACTGAAGCCTCCTGATTCCCCGACAGGTGCCTTTTCAGGCATCCCAGATGGTGAACTGGCAGCCAAGGAGCCACGTCTGCCTCAGGACTGGATTGTGCTAGGCCACTCCCTACAGCTTCGCTCCACTTTGTCTGTGTTCGGGGATCTTTTCTGGCACCGCTTCCTGCCTGACCAGTCCTTTCTTTTGGGTAAAGAAAGTCATTTAGTTGACCCAGCAAGAAGTTATACAGTTCCAGGACAAAGCCTGTCATTGCTGCTGACCCAGAAGATCTCCACACAGTGCGTCCTACCCTTGCAGCCATCAGTAACCTCTCCTTCTGCGCCGGACTATACTACTTCCCCTTGAGTCAAGAGGAATGTAATTACACCTCAAGATTTTCCTAGACTAGTCCACGCTTGTTATAATACTTTGTCCTTGAGGACATGCCCATTGACAAGGATACACCAGCTGAGAGAAGATCAGTGAATGCACACATCAACTCTAGAGAACGAGTTTGAACTTGCCCTCTAGCAGCCCAGGGAAGTTCATGTTTGTATTGTAAATTTTTAAACTTTGTATTTTCCTGCTGCCTCAACAGCCCCACAAATAGACTAGGAGCTCCCTGCCCAGGTGGCCAGGTGTACCACTGTGATAAGGCTGGCCTCTGCCACAAGTTTCCCTTCTTGCCCTCCCCTCATGTGATCTAGTGACATTGAAACACACCAGTGAAATCCCATTGCACCTTTGGCTTGTGTGCCCCTGACCCCCAATAAAGGCTCTTGCCCACAGGTCCTTCCTCTCTCAGCTCCCCACCTGCTTGGTTGAGTCTGTTCCCATAGCCCTCCATGTCTCTTCCCCCAATGTGGCCCCCTCAAGTCATGCAGTGACTGGCTCTCTAGGACCTGTGAATATAATAAATGTTGTGTTCCTTCTCTGTCCCCTCTTGTGGCCACACTGGACTGACCACCTCATGAAAGAGTATAAGCAATGTTTCCTGCTGCTTCATGACCCATCCACTCTTTCTTTTATGTCCCTCCCAAGTCATTCCTATTTGAACTATACCATTTCTCAGCATCATCACTGCCAAACATATTGAGTACCTGTCACTTGCAAGGGGCAGGGCTAGGTGCCATGAGACTCTGTCTTTGAGGAGGTTGCAGTGAGCTATGGAGATTAGGCACTGACATATGAAAATACAGCTATAATAGAACTGCAGTGCCATATAATTGACATGTAAGTGGGATGGACAATATATTCTGAAGGGGGCAAGAAGTCATTCCCAACAAAAATGGTCAAATAAGGCTTCATGGTAGAAGTAGGAGTTCACGGAAACCATAGAGTCTTAAGGTGAGTGGATTTGGTGAGAGCTTCCTTGTTACATTTTCAGGCAGTCTCTGAGCACCTCTAATAATGGCGAACTCACCATCTCCTAAGGAGGCTGTGTCTGATCACTGTTTCTACAACAGTTCTTGGGTCTGAATCTAAACTGTGCCTTGAGCTCCAGTAGAATTCTGTTGGAGGGAGAAGGAGGGCTTCCCAAGCTGGGGAAATGGCAAGCGCAAAGTTGTGGGAAAGGAAAGGACAAATGATTGTGGAGTAGACTATTAGTCAGGCAGTGTTCCTACTTCAGCAGACTTGCGTCAACAGGAGGCAGGAAAGGGAAGCTGCAAGGCAGATTGTGACAGGTCTTGAATTTCAGGTTCAGGAGCTTAAAACTCATTCTGAAAACAATAGAAAGCCAAGAAGCATGTTCCTCCCTTTTTAATTTTAAATTACAAAAGTAGTACAAGCTTGTTGTGAAAAACAAACGAACAAACAAAAAACCCAGAGAATATGAAATCAAAGAAGAAAATCAAAAGTTTTTGATCACAAGGATGACATTGTAGGAAGAAAAATGCACGATGATTGGCCGTGAGGCAGGGAGGTGTGCCACGGTTGCTAGGATCCACCTGACCTCAGGTGTTCAAGGCTGGATTTAGAAGTGGCAATGAGTGTTGAGTGGAGGAGAAGGAAGGAAGTGAGGGTGTGAAGGAAGACCTGAGTGCAAGCACACTCTTCTTTTTTTGAAAATAACGTCTTCATTTTAAGAGCTTCTGTTCTCTGAGTCTGTTCCCATCGTGTACTGAACATAAGGCATATCAATCTATTTCTAAAGTTGGGAACTTAAATTATCATTAGTTCATCCTACCTTCTTTTCCAAATTTGCTGAAAGAAATGAATGTATTATTCTGGTTATTTGTAACACTAGAAGAGACTTTAAGAAAAGGCAGATTGACATTCATAGACATTTATCTAGAGCTGTGAAGATATTGAGGCCACCGAGTTTCTTTTTTTGGAACTTAGTGTTTGCCTGAACTGATTCACTCTTTTGGATTATGCTCATTGATTTGGCTCAATTCATTTGCAAAGTATAGGAGCCTTAATAGTATAGGGCTTGATTTTGTTCATTCAATAAATACTTACTGAGCATTTTCTAGGCTCCGGGGATCCAGCCGTGAACAGAATGAAGTCCCTGGCCTGATTGTGTTTGCACTCTAGTGGGAAAAGATGGACAATAAATGAATAAGCATTATCTCTTATGTCAGAGGGCAATAAATTTTGTGGGGACTAATAAAGCAGGAGGACTGTAGGGTGAGATCTGGGAAGTTGCTGGAATTCTCTCTTTGATAAGGTGACATTTGGGCAGAGACCTGAAGGAGATGAAGGAGCAACCCAAGTAGCTTTCTGGGGGAAAACTACCCAAGAAGAGGGCAGGGCAAGTATAAAAGCCACAAGGCAGTAGTGTATTTAGAATGTTTGATAAACAGCAAAGAGGCCAATGGCTGGAGCAAAGAAGAGAGTAGAAGAAGTGGGGTGAGATGGGATAGCAAGATCATAGACAGTTCATTTTACAAAGTCCTTTTCCCTTAAGTAAAAGGAAAACACTAATAAAGAAATACATCTGTATAACTGTTGAGAATTTAGTTCCTTCTATAGACATACTGTATTTAAAATTGGCGTTTTAGTGAAACCCTAGAGCCCTGCTTCCTAGTTTCCTCTGAAATAATGCACAATCAATGATTTTCATTCTGGCGCTTTCTTTACTCTTCTGAATTCCCCATTATGACTCCTTTATGGGAGTGCTCACCCCACCTTCCTCCCTCCAGTGGGATTTAGAAGCGAAGAAATCTGCTTTTTGTGGCAAGTGAGTTATGTAATAATTTAAAAGAGTGTCTCTCCTCTGCCTGTCCCTGTCCCTGCCAGCAGTGCTAATCCGTAATGGTATTTTTTAGCAGTGGAGGAGGGGAAGGTGGTCCTGGAGGCCTCAGTGATGGGGCAGTCCCAGTTCTCTGTCTTTAAAGCTCTGAAGCTCAATCCCACCATCGAGTAAGAAAAGCATCTTTCTTTTTCTAGGGGTCAATAGATGTTCTGTCCATATTAGGGGGCATTGTAGAGATGGGGTTTCACAGCCCTCCCAGGGTTTTTCCCCAATGTTACCCCAGCCATGAGTCTGTTAGTCTAGCCACCTGAAAAATGACCGTATCCATTTATTTCTAGGCTGCTTTCCTGCTTCTATTTAGAGCCTAAATAGATTACTGGAATCTATCCTCTCCCCTGAATTTTATAAACGCAAGTGCTTAACAATCCGTGTTTAAATGAGGACAGAGAATTTACTTAACAGCTGAATTCTCCATGGCAGATCATATCGAATATGAAAGAAGAATATTTTTGCTCTTCCTCAGAAAATTAGCAGTGGGTGGAGGAAGATCTTTAGACTCAGTACTTTGAACAAGTCTAGATATTTTAGTCTTAGATATACAAAAAAGGTTAATGAAAGAGATGTTATGTATTCATTCAATAGGTACTTCTAAAGTGCCTGTAATATGGGAGACCCAGTTCCAGACACTGGGGATACAACAGTGAACAATAATAATAAGAACAACAAAACACTCAAGGTTCTTATTCTCATGTCATACACTCTGGTAGAGAAAATATAAACAACTGTGGTCATGCATGCAATTTATCCAGTATTTCCGTCTCACCTGTCTCTGGAACATGGTGGGATTCTGCTTCCTGGTCTTGCGCTTGGTTCTGGCTGGTTAGGTGTGAGCAGGGGTGGTGTGGCACTTCTCAGCTAGAGCATTTGATTGCACATGCAAGACCTTCTAGCATTTTCTTCTCTCCTCGTCAGCAACTAGCAGTATTCTACATAGTTGCTGCTCTGTTTGCCTGAGTCCCAGAGTGAAGGCAATGTGGAGTAGAGCCCTTAGCTGACCCTTCATGGACATACAGTATGAAAAGAGAATAAACCTTTGTTATTTAAAGCCATTGAGATTTTTGAGTGGTTTTGTTGTGGGACAACCTAGCCTATTCTGACTGAGATAGAAATTAAAAAATAAATACAACTTTTAAAAGGAGATGATTTCAGGTAGTGATATATTCTATATCGAGAACAAGACGGGGAGCTGTAACAGAAAATGCCTAGGGAGCAGGGTGGAGGCTCCTTTAAACAGGGTGGTCAGCGTAACTCCCTTCCAGGAGGTTGTATTGGAACTAATGCCTAAATGATGAAAAGGATCTAGCCAAGTGAAAATCTGGAAGAAACGCAGTGAAAACTGAAGGAATAGCAAATGAAAAATCCATGGGTGGTAAAAACATTTGGTACACTTGAGAAACATCAAGGATGTTTGTGGAGCCTAAAGAGGGAGGAGGAATAAGAGGGAGTAGGTAGGATTTCATGATGTAGGATTTGGTAGGTTTTGGTAAAGAAATTTTATTTCATTTTAAGACTAAGCCATCATAGCGTTCTGAGCAGAGAAATGACATGATCTGATTTAGGTTTTTATAGTGACTATTTGTGTTGCTGTGAAAAGAATGGCTGTATGGGGGAAAGGGTGAAAGCAGGGAAACTAACTTCTAACTGGTAATTAGGAGACTTTTGTATTAGGCCCTGTGGTTCAGTTGAGGATGGTAACTGTGGAGATGGAGAGAAATGGACAGAATTAGGATGCATTTTGGAGGTTGATCCCACAGGATTTGATGATGGATTGGATGTGGGTGATACACATAAGGCTTAAGGCTGGATCATGTGTGTGGGTGTGTGTATGTGTGTGTGTGTGTATTTGAGTAACTGGGTGGATTGTGTTGCTATTTAATTAGGCAGGGAGATTGGGGGAAGGAGAGATTTGGGGATGAAAAATCAAGTTTCTATTTTGGACACATTGAGTTTGAAATGCCTATCTGTATACTCATGCTTATTCAATACAAATTGGGTATGTGCTTATTCAATACAAAGTGGGTATGTTTGGGCTTCCAGTTCTAGTAATATGAAGTAGCTTGTATCAGACTAATCTTTCTGCAGATAAAAATTAGAACCTCTTATCCTATCCCCCCTAATAACCATCTCCCTAAATGCTTCTATTTTAAGGCATTGGAGAATGACCAAAAGAAGTCAGAGGTAGGAGGGGATTCAATCTTGATAAAAGGGAGCCATACTGGTGAGATCCATGCATTTAACTTTAACCCTGAAGGTAATCCCCAGCCCATTAAGCATGGGCGCATCTGTAACTCCAGTAGAAATCCACAGTTCTCTTGATTTGAGGACTGAGTGTGGAGTTCAGGACTGGCAGAGAAATTGGAAAATAATGAGGGAATTCCTGGCAAGAGCAGACCCACAGAGTGGAGAGCCTCAAATTTTGTGTGTAAACTCTGTTTAAATCCTTGGCTGGCCCTGAGCTGCACATTCTTGGGGGAGTCTTCAAGAAACGCAGCAAAAGCACTAGCTGAAAGGTTGAAAGAGCTGAGCAGAGGTTTCAGTGACTGTGTACTGCAGGGGAGACAGAGATTGGAGTTTGAGTCATACCAAGTTAGAAGGATTGGCAAACACCTTGGGCTTGCCACTGAAACTCAAGAAGGGCTGCCCCTTAGAAATAAAGACTATATCCTAGGGCTGTGGAATTTGCCTCAGGCCTGAGGTTGAAACCAACATAGACCTACCCTTACCAAGTGTAAAATCAAGCCTACACAAGTTCAGGTGATGAGCCAATAATTTAAGTGCCTGGTAGAACAGGCAATTAACACTCTTTATAGGAAGATAACAGAATGCAGAGTCTCTACAATGTATCATCCATAATGTCCAACATAAAATAAAAATTGACTATATATGCAAAAACAAAAACAAAAGTCCTCCAGGACACTGATCTGTAGTCCAGAGAACAAGAAGTTAATAGAAACAAATATGTAGATGACCCAGAAGTCAACTAGCAGACAAGGACTTTACAGCAGTGTTTATCACGGGCAAATAGGATAATACAAAGAAAACCCAAGAGTTTCATAGTCAAACAGCTGAAAACCAGAGATAGAGAATGTTGAGCAGCCAAATAATAAAAGTCACATTTCATATAGTGGAAAAATGATATGAATGATGACTAACTTCTCATCACAAACTGTGGAGGCTGGAAAATATCTTTAAAAGTACTGAAAGAAATAAAAATTTCAATCCAGAATTCTACATCAAGCCAATACATATTTCCAAAATGAAGGTAAATAAAAATATTTTTCAGAAATTAAACATGACATTTATCTCCAGCAGACCTGCAGTCCAAGAAATGCTAAAGAAGGTTCTTTTAAACTGGAGAGCAATGAAAGCAGATAGAAACTTAAATCTACAGGAAAGAGTGAAGAGCACTAGAAATCATAAATATGGAGATAAATTAAAAGACTATTTTTTTCTTTTCTTAATTTTTTTTAAAGATTTTATTTTTTCCTTTTTCTCCCCAAAGCCCCCCGGTACGTAGTTGTGTATTCTTCGTTGTGGGTTCTTCTAGTTGTGGCATGTGGGACGCTGCCTCAGCGTGGTTTGATGAGCAGTGCCATGTCCGCGCCCAGGATTCGAACTAACGAAACACTGGGCCGCCTGCAGGGGAGCGCACGAACTTAACCACTTGGCCACGGGGCCAGCCCCTCTTTTCTTAATTTTTTTAAAAGACAACTGGATGTTTAAAGAAAAAATTATAATATTGTACTGTGGGGCTTTATAGTTTATGATGATATAAAATATATGACAATAATAACAAAAAGGATGGTGGTAAATGAAATTATGCATGCTGTGGCAAGATTTTTATATTTTACATGAAGTTGTACAATGTCAATCCTAAACTATGATAAGCTAAGGAGTCATGTTGCAATCTTTAGAACAATCACTGAAAAATAATACAAAGAAGATAGACGAGAAATCTAAATAAGAAGTAAATTAGAATACTAAAAATATTCTATTATGTGCAAAGAAGGCAGGAAATGAGTAGCAGAGTAAGAGTATATAGATGTGATGAGGATAAAACAAAGAGCTGAGTGGTAGACCTAAATCTAACTGTATTTATAATTAGATTTTATGTGAAAAACCTAAACATTCCAATGAAAAGGCAGAGATTGTCAGAGTGAATTAAAAAAGCTTGATGCAAGCATATACTGTTTTTAAGAGATAAATTTTAAAGACATAGAGCAATTAAAATTAACAGGATGGAATATGAATATATCATATAAACAGTTAATATAAGAAAACTGATATATGTGGCTGGCCTAGTGGCATAGTGGTTAAGTTTGCATGCTCTGCTTTGGTGGCCCGGGGTTCACAGGTTTGGATCCTGGGCACAGACCTGTACACTGCTGATCAAGCCATGCTGTGGCAGCATCCCACATACAAAATAGAGGAAGATTGGCATAGATGTTAGCTCAGTGACAATCTTTCTCAAGTAAAAAGAGAAAGATGGGCAACAGATGTTAGCTCAGGGCCAATCTTCCTCACAAAAAGAAAAAAGAAAACTGATGTGAATATGTTAATATTAGACAAAGTAGCCAAAGTGAACATTTCAAAATAATGGGTCAATTGATTCAGAAGATATAACAATCATAAATATATATGTACCTAGTTACAGAGATTCCAAACATCCGAAGCTAAAACTGACGGAATTCGAGGAAAAACAAATCCATAACCATAGTTGTATAATTTACTGTTCTTCTCTTAGTAAATGATGATGTTAAATTAGACAGAAAAATTAATAAGAACATAGATGATTTAAAAGCTGTCAGCCACCTTGATCTTGACTTGATGACCAACAAATGTCAGAATATACATTCATTTCAAGTGGAATGGAACATTCATCAAGATAGACTAAGGTTTATTCTTCTCTAAGCAAAAAGGGAAAATCAAAGATTCATAAATTAATTTAATTTATTTAATACTTGGAACATAAAAAGTCTAAATAAATCTCAAAATATAAAATCAGACAGAGTATGTTCTCTCACCACAAAGAAATTAAATTAAAAATCCCAAACAAATACACATAACACACGCATACACACACACACACAGAGGAAATCTCCCAATATTTGGAAATTTAAAAACACACTTCTAAATACTTATGTTCAAAGAAGAATTAGCAAGAGAAATTAGAAAATATTTCTAACTGAATGATGATAAAGATATGTCAAAATTTATGAGACGTAGCAAAAGCAGTGCTCAGAGATAAATTGATATTTTAAATGCTTATGTTAGAAAAGAAGAATGATTTTAAATCATGTCTCTAAGTTTCCATATTCAGCAGTTAGGAAAAGAAAATCAAATTGAACCAAAAGTAAGTAGAAAGGAGTAAATAATAAAGATAAGAGCAGAAAGAAAACAAAAAAAGAAAAGCAATAGAGAAAATAAGCAAAATCAAAGCTTGACTATTTTGAAAAGATTAGTAAGACTAGAAATTACTCCTAAGATTGACTAAGAAGCAAAGAGAGAAAACAAAAATTGCCAATATCAAGAATTAAAGAGTGATTGTCACTACAGATCCTAAACAGATGAAAAATGTAGGGAATGCTAATTTATTTATGCCAATAGAGTCCCCAAAACCACGAAAAAAATAGAAAAATTTCTTGATAGACATAGTGTAACAAAACTGAAACAACAAGAAATAATCTAAATAGCTATATATCTATATAATAATTTGAATTCATTATCAAAATCTCTCCACAAAGAAATTTCCTGGCTTAAATGATTCCATTTCTTGTGGTCTTGAGGACTTGAGGTAGGTGTTACACTCTAAGTAAGAGAGAGAATCAAGGATTTATTTGTTTATTTAGTACTTGTCCCTATTATGTGCCTGGCACTATGCTAAGCACTTTACAAATAACTTATTTGTCAGACATGTGTGTGGTGTTAAGGACATGGAGAGATGAAGGAAAATTTCAGGAATGATTATTTCCTACAATATTTGCAATATACTCAACAGAACTGAACATTTCTGTCTGTTTTCTGCCCACTTTGACAGAAATTTGTGGGCAAATTGGAACATGCTTTCTCATGGTGTGATTGACCAATCAGTGCCTTACTCCCATTTTCTCTTTGAGTGCAGAATAGAACACAATTGTTAAAACCTGGAATATGAGGCCCAGTTGGACTGCTTTGTGTCCCCCAGTCTTGCCTCATCATTTTCTGCTTTTCAAACTCATGCTGTCTGTTCCCTTGCATCTCTACATGTCAAATATTACCTGTTCTTCAAAATTTATTCCAAATGCTCCCCCCTGATTTGGCTTTTTATAAACTCTTATCATCTTGCATATTTTAGGGGTTTCATAAACATTTCTTGAATGGATTCCATGGATAGATGAGTGAATGAATGAATGAAGGCAGGTGTCTATCATGTTAGCTGATGCAAAGAGTAACCTCTTCTTTGCAGCTTCATCCTCGCTGCTATCATGGTTTTGTAACTGGAAATTGGCCGTCTGCACAACAATGACTAATGTTTAATATAACTGTGTAAGCTATTACAGAGCAATTTTGCAACACTTGAGAGTCGATTGACTTGTTATTGATTTGATTTGATAATTGATGTATGCCAACAAGAAGTTAACATTTCATTAAAGATTAATTGGAGATGTTTTTTCTAAGCATTCATGAGGGATCTTTTTTTCCCCTGTGTTCAGAGCACAGTACTAGGCTTTACTGGATATTTAACAATTCATCCAGATGTTGTTCTGACAGGAAAAAAAACCCCTATCGGTTGAGGAACTTTCTGGTTCCTATCTTATTCCTTCATTCCTTAGTCAACATATTTGTTAATTATTAAATCTATAATTGTGCTTAATCTTAAATGATAATCTCGCAAAGATTATTGATGTGAGTGTGGCAATCCCTGCTTTTTCATGGGGTGAGTTGTGACTAAGGCATTTCAAAGCTCCCCATTTTCAGAACCACCTGCTACTTATCTCAACTGCGGGCTCATCATTTTCCATTTTTGGCTTATATCCTGTAATAATCAAGGATTGGCTTGGAAACAGTATTAGCACAGACCGTCATTATGAGCACAAATACTATTCTAAAAATAAATGAAAAAATTCTCTGTGCCTCTAACCATAGAAATCCTATGACTAAGGCATTGTATCTCTTTGGCCAGTGTGGAACTCAGTGACACAGCAGGTATTAAGAAGTAGGAAAATTCTTTTTTGCAAGATATTTTCTTTTAGGTATCTAATTTGCTAACTTTTAGTTGAGAATTCCAAATACTTCCTATTACCAAGTTTTTGTTTGTGTTTTAATGTTACCAGAGAATTAGCTTACTCAAGAATGGAAAATCATAGATCACTGTATGATGTACCGTATTGAAAGAGGTTGAGCATCATTTGTTGATAATCCCCCAGCTGCAAAGATAACTTTTAATTTTTCCATCTTTCAGTTATGACATTTAAGATAATAACGTGCTTAACCACTCTACTGTCAAATAGTATGTCTTGCGCCATGGTGCAAAGAAATTGTGTCATGAAATTTAGCTAGTCTTTGAATTCTTAGTATCTTTAGTGGCATTATGCAATTTCTATAATATCCACAGATTGTAGCTACTTTTCTTCTCTTGATTCTTTTTTGGCAAAGAGAGAAAGAAATGAGATACAAGTAAGGTATTTTACTGCGCTGGAAAATATCTTGAAATAGAAGATTATAAAGTCAGAGTCTAAAATGTAGGGGCAATAGTCATGGAGAACGGAAGAAGACTAGCAGAGAATTGTATCAAAGATGCCGTGGGAAACAAAATCTTATGAAGTGGGTGCTCAATAGAGATGAATGCTTTAAGAAAGACAGAAAGATACTGCAAACAGAGAAAGAGTCATTAAATGTGGTGATAGTTAAAACAGAGACAACAGTTTATAATCAAAACTTCCATTTTATCCTTTTTATGAAATGATAGTACTTTATAGATTTGAATTCTCAAAATGATATCCCATAGTTTAAAAATGAAAGAAAATCATATTGTTCTTTTTAATAAGCTTAGTACAGTTTAAGCAGGCACGTTTAACAAGTGTAGTATGGCACAGGGGTTATTTAAAAAGTTATTCATTTGAGAATCTTTTATTTTTTATCTTTTTCTTTTTTGAAGATTGGCCCTGAGCTAACATATGTTGCCAATCTTCCTCTTTTTTTTTCCCTTCCCAAAGCCCTAGCACATAGTTGTATATCCTAGTTGTAAGCCATTGTAGCTCTTCTATGTGGGATGCCACCACATGGCCTGACGAGCGGTGTGTAGGTCTGCGCCCAGCATCTGAACTGGCGAACCCTGGGCCACTGAAGTGGAGTGCGCGAACTTAACCACTTGGCCACAGGGCTGACCCCCGAGAATTTTAATCAAAACTTTTTAGTATATGAGAATCTAGTTAGATTTTACAAATATATCTGAAATGTGTTAACTCTAATGTATGATATGAAGGAATCAAGCTTATCCAACACATTCAGCTGTACACAGCTCTAATGTTCAACAATTGTTTTTGATACTGAAATATATAAAAATACTGAATCTGCTATTGTTTTTGCTTGCAATGGATGTTAACCAAAATCTGAGGCTTATGCTGATGCAGGAAAACACTTTTGTTAATTTTATGTCATTAAAAAAGAAAAAAAAACTTGCTCAGTTTCCTTTTCATCTTTTAAAGATTGTTTCCTTCTCTGCTGTTTCTACCTCTTTTTACTGTATCCTTTTTTTCCAGTTAGCTTTTGTTCTTTTTTTTCATTGTCATTTCCTCTGTGTCATTCTGAGAGCTTATTTCTTACCTTTTACCAACATCAGTACTTAAATTTTTGCTATTTTATTTTTGTTTCTCCCATTCTTTTTATTCTGCCTTAAAGTTATCTGCATATACTTGCTTTGTCTTTCATTTTTTTTATTCTTTCAACCATATTTTGCTCATTTGTCTTTATAGCCACTGAGTTATACTTGTTGTTGTTACAGCTTTTCATCTGAGCTGAAAAACCCATATATCTCTTCACTCATTATCTTCTAGTCTTCTGTTTTGACTTCTTTCTTTTCATTTCTGTATTTGTTCTTGTTTTCCTATCTTAGGTTTTCCCACTTTGGTAATTGTTGGTATTTTTCTCTTTGGACTAGTAAAAGTGAACTTTCTTACTTCATAACATTATAGGAGTGAATGAAAGCAGTGAAGACAAGAGAACATTCTCCTTTTCCATCACAATAAATAAATAGGAAGGAATTATGGAAGTTTAGTTTGTGTCTTCTTTTCAGGAGTGAGAGGTCAAAAAGACTTAAAAAGCATATTGAATCCTGGAAGACAGTCTCATCTAGTCTGTCTGTTTCCCCCAATCTTTACTCCCCCTGTTTGTTTTTAACTACACAGGTTCTTGGACACTTGACCCTGCATTCTTAGTGTTCTCTGTCATTTGACTTGTTCTGCAGTTTAAGTGCTTCATTAGTACTTTGCATACAATAAACATTCTGGACATATCAAGTGAGTTAATTTGAGCTACTCTCTAATGTACTGGCTTCTTCACCATCTAAATACACACTCAAATGCCTCATTTCTGGGAGGGTAGTGGGGACATCAAATTGGACCCTGTGGGATGGAGTGAAGCCAGGGTGACTGAAATCCCTCTAGGGATCCAGGTGGGAATTACATTTTCTCACTAGTAAATAACATTTGATATTTGATAAGTTTTCTCTCCTAGTTTCTCAAGTAATAGGAGAGCCCCAAGGGAACTCAACTGGTAAACTCAAACTGTATTAATTCTCCTCTGTAAAGAACAAGTTAGCTTCAATCATTTAATAAATACAATTTGCCCCAAAGTATTTTATAAATAATGTGCTTTAAAAAAGTGAAATACAGATAGTTTCTTTGCAGCCTCAAGATTTGCTACAAAAGTATATTCACTTCAGCATTTTGTTTCTTATTTAGCACTATTTTATAGACATGTTTTCTGGTCAAGAAATAGATATTTTCAAAATTTTTAATGCATAGTATAGACTCATATTAGTGTACGTCTAGTGTTTCATTGGGTTTGTCTAATTTATTTAATAGTTTTCTTGAATTTTTGGATGTTTCCTATTTTCTTTTATGAACAGAGGTTCAAATAATATATATGTACATACGTTTAAAAATATTTTTGCTCGTTTGCTCAGTTATTTGTTTAGGAAAAATTTCTAAAGTTGGAAGTTTTGAGTCAAAGAATATGCAAACTTTTGACTTGCTGTTTATTGCCATTTGTCCTATGAACTTTGATTTTCAACTTGAAGAAGTACCAATTTATTAAAAAGCAGCCATAATCATTGACCCACTAATTGGGAGAATCTATCCTATAGAAATAAAAGTGGTTTTCAGTATATGTATGTAAATATTTATGGGGTTTGTAGCAGCAAATAGCTTAAATCAATGTGAATGACCACAAATAAGAAAAAGATTGAATAAAATGTGGACCGTCCATGCTGTATAATATTATGTAGCCATTAAAATTGCCCTATCTGTTGATCATAGTGATGTCCATGATGCTGAGTGAGAGGTACAAGTTGCAGAGCAATGTGCATTGTAAAATTTTGTTTTTGTAAAATCGAAAAGCAACACGCACACACATATATACATATAGTCAGATTTTATATATGTATATGTTTTATTTATTTGTTTGAACATAGAGAAAGTTGTGAAAGGATACACTCAGGGTTTTAAAACTGTGTCTTAGGCAGTCTGTATGAGTACATCTTTGTGTTGTTTCACATGATACAATGGGAAGTTTTACTTTTGTAATAGAAGTTAGTAATGAAAATAAAGGAAAACATCACAGCCCTAAAAAACCACTCTAACTTTGCTGGAAACTGTTCTAAACTAGAGAGCTTCCTTCAGTCCCCAGAGAAATTTCAGAGCTTTGAAGAGCTGCCCTGAAGTCAGGATGACTTTTATAGTTAACTTAATTGGTATATTATTTTACACAAGATAACAGCTAAACTATTGGGATTTCTCCAGTTATTGATGTCCTCAGACGTAATCATGCTCAGAAAGGCTGCTGAAAATATGGTCAGCTTACATCCTGGCCTGGTTCATGTCAAACAACCAATTCTTAGAAGAAGAAATAGTGTACGAAATAGCAAAAGCGTATCAATTTAGGAAATTGTTTTTAGAAGTAATCTATAATTTTGGATAGATAAGAGGAAGGAACAAATTTTATAGCAGCTGAAAATATAGAATCAAATAGAGTAGAAACAATAGGCTGTAGCTGAATCTGTGCTTTTGGTAACTCACAAGATTTAAGAGGATTTTAGTTGAAATCTTGTTTTTCTAAGGGGGAGCAGTAAGTATCAAAAGGAAAATAAGTTTCTGTATGGCTTAGAAATTTAAAGCCTGGTAGCACTATACAAAAGTCATAAAAACTTTTAGTAATTCAGAGAACAAAAGTAAAATAAGTACTTTCTTTATAAGAGTAAAATTTTTTATTGCTCATAGGTAATATCTTGATAATTGAAAGCCCTTGAACAAAGACGCAAATATAGTAGGTTGTCAGTTGATAAGTGTGTACCAATGATATTTTGTAGATATCTTTTGAAAGGAGTTCCCGGGAAGCTGTGCTTAAACTTGATTAGCCAATAAACTAAAATATATTTTAGTTTAAATATATATAAAATATATTTGAGTTAAATTATAAATGCTAATCATACATGCTGACTTGTGAACAAGTTTGTCAAACATTGCTGGATCAGGGGTCTGAACACTCTATAATGTTAATATTATTCTAATATGGGTCTGTTTTAGATGCACATGTAGTTTTATCCAAAGCATATGTTAAAATTATTCTATCCCTGTAAGAGTCTCAGAATTTAAACTCTACTATAATTTCAACATAGGTCGTCAATAAGTGGTAACAGGTTAATGAATAAGTCATATTTTATTTTATATTTTCTCAAACTTTATAAGCAAAAAAATTTAAAGCATTTAATGAAATTGGATGCTGAATAGAAATGAAAAGATTCCATGGTGGTTAGTGGTGACCACTATATATATCAGTATATAATTCCATATGTAATCCCGTTGCTCCCCATTGGTGAGGTCAGTGGGAGTACCGTAGCACTCTGAAGCAAACTTTCACAGGCTGTCCTGGTGCAGGTCCCAAAGCAGGAAATAAATATAGTTTTGCTGTTGGGTGAGGCAAGTGTATCTGTGTGTGTAGCTAACATGCAGAGAGGTACGTTCCTGCGTACTCCTGCTGCTGGGTCTGATGTGGGCTGTGGCTTCTCCATAGAGAGTTTGTGTACCCACTCACTGTATTTTAAGGAGAGCTCTGACTCCTCTCTGCAGATTTCATCAGTGTACATTTTATCAGGATGCACAGTTTAAAACATTCATTTATTCAAGTTTATCTAACTCAGCTAACTGTTAATTTGTTTCTGCTGCATTTGGGGTAATCTATCCCCAGGCCTTTCTGTGTTGTCTTGAATAATTGAGAGCCTGCTGGTCCACAGAGCCACATTGCTGCAGAAGCTGCTCCTAAGCCTCCAAGAAGCTCCCTTCGTTTGAGCAAGACTGAAAGTGGTTCCAGCCGGCTAGGAAAAAAAAATACATGAAGGCCGTAATAGGAAGGAAATCTTTAGGAATGAAATCTGTTTTCACCATGATTCATGTGGAAGGAATATAAATTAAAGCTTCCTTCGATTTGTTGGAGTGTCTCTAATATTTTTCAAGTAGCATTTGTTTTACCTTCCTTATTTCAGCAAATTTTCGAAGGAGACTTTCTGAGTCTTAGTTTTCTCCTTCGTAAAATGAAGTAATAATACCTGCCTTCAATTCTACGATTTTGTGAGGATGAAATAGAGGGATGTAAAAGCTCCTATAAATGGCAAATGTGTCCACCACTCTAAGGCATTAGTTCTTTCTCACTGTGGTTTTTTGCCTTTTTATAACTTTTGATAACTTCCTGAACCTTATGTTATTACTCGAATACAACATACAATCAACCATGTTGCATGGTTAGGGGACTTTTTTTTTTTTTTAACTTTTTTTTGAGATTATGGTAGTTTACAACCTTGTGACATTTCAGTTGTACATTATTGTTTGTCAGTCATGTTGTAGGTGCATCCCTTCACCCTTTGTGCCCACCCATCTCCCTTTTCCCCTGGTAACCACTAATCTGTTCTCTTTGTCTACATGTTTAACTTCCACATGTGAGTGGAGGCATACAGAGATTGTCTTTCTCTATCTGGCTTATTTCACTTAACATAATAGGCTACGGGACATTTTTTGAATTTAATTTCTAATTTGAATTTTTGTCTCTTTTATTTTTCCCGTGCAGAAAGAAAATCAGCCTCTCAGTTACTCATATCCAATTTCAGAATTTTCTCGCAGAGTCAAGTAGTTGAGGCTTTGCAGAAACTTGGGGAACATGAAGAATTGCAGATAATGACCAGCTCCTTCTGGGCGTGCATTTCCTCAAGAAAAAGTTACATTGCTCAGTTTCAGTTAGTTGTGCCTTGAAACTGAGTGCAAGTGTCCCTGAAGACTCACCCGCCCACCCAGAGACAGGGCTTCCCTTGAGCCATTTTTCCACTGAGCCAGGATGGTGTGACCTCTTGCTGCTGCACTTTCTCAAAGTGATTGTATTTCACTGCTCTCATAAACACATCTTGTACAAGAAACAAGGTTGTCTTTTCAACTTGTGCTCCTGCTTGACAAGAAAAATAAAACCCAGTCTGCTTTCAGGACATTATGGCCTACTGAGAAGTCAACCCTTTTCATTTTTGCTAAGAATGCTTTTGTATCCATTTCCCATTCTTCGTGTAGACGGACAATATATTATGAAAGAATAGAATCAGGTAGACGGACAATATATTATGAAAGAAGAGAATCAGGATTGATAAATAGCCTGTTTATGCTTTTGCTCTCTGGGCTTCAGAAAGTTCTAACTAGCAGGGCTGGTTAAATAGGCAATTCTAAAATCCATAATTAGGAGATGCTTGTTAAATCCAGTTTTTAATGCTTTTTTTTTTTTTATTATGCATGTGAGAGCTTGCAGCTTTTGATCTGTTATACCTTTACATATATTTTATGCTTGGCTATGTCAGTAACACAGGTATTATTAAGTAAGGCCAGGATTTATTTTATTTTATATCTATAGGTTATTCTTTAGTCGAAAGATTATAGAGATGGAGGGATTTTAGACCAATTATTTTCATATGATTTATAGCAAGAAAGTATTTGTGAATTCCTTTGTGTCAGTAGTGAGCATAAGAAAGAATCTATTTGCATTTTTGCTTGTCTATATTATGTGACCTAAGCTGTATAGGCTGAATGTTTAGCTTTTTAATCAGAAACTAAGTTTGGTGCCGAGTGACATAGGTTAGATTGTTTAGACACGCACTGTCCAATACAGTAGCTGTTAGCCTCATGTGGTTCTCGAGCTTCTGAAACGAGGCTAGTACAAATGGAGATGTGTTGGACATGTGAAATGCATACTGGAGTGAGTACAAAAGAAGATGTGAAATATTTTGCTAGTAATTTTTGTGTTGAATTACATGTTGAAATGACATTTTGGATATTATGGTTGAGTGAAATATATTATTAAAGTCAATTTCACTGTTTAATTTTTAAAAAATTTCTTATGTAGTTACTAGAACATTTAAAATTGCACATGGGCCCCTCATTATGTTTCTGCTGCACACACTGCTCTTAGCAGTCTTGGTATAGATATATTATGTTTAGATCCTTCTCCTTATCAAGTTTCCTCATTTTCCCCCTGATTTTGGGGTAAATTTAAGGAGATCTGCACTTTCTGGAAGCATTCGTTTTCATTGTCTCACTTGAAAAATGTCATTAGAATTACTCCACAAGTTTGCTCATCTTTCAGAGGTTTTATTTATACAAAGTTGATTGTAACTTGACTTTGGGTCTGTGAGCGTAAACATTGTGTAGTTTAGCCGTGTGTATGAAGGAGGCTGTTCTTCCTAGGGAGAGGGCACCGTCTTGTGGAATGTCCTGAATACAGCAGCTTCTTTCAGTGATCAGCTATAGATTTTAAGGTCTTTGGAATAGACAAATAATTTATTTCAGACATTTGGAGAAAGAAACTAAGATAATGATAAAGATGTTCACTTCTCTGCAGCATCTTTCCTATCTGGAGCTCATGTCAGTTCTGGGACTTACTTTTCTTAGTTATGCGATGCTGAGGTTGAGACAATGTAACAGGAACATTCTGATTTAGAGTGCTTTTTAAAAATACAAAGCTCTTGTTCAAGTGTTTGGATTATTTTTTTTCTTCCCCAAATTTCCAACTGAGGTTTTTGTGTTTAATTATAAAAAGAAGCAGCGTTCTATGTTTTTGTCCCTTTTCTATGTAAAACTTGAGGGTGTTTAAATTATTTAATCCATACAAGTAAGTTTCGTTAAATAAACGAAGATGAAAAGATATATAAACAAGTCATATTACATTTTTTCAAGAACTAATTTTAGGTATTTTGGAGACATGCATTTTAAAAAGGGAAACTGTTGAAACAGTCTGGTTCATGTGTTTTTTGGTTTTATACTTCTTGATGTACTATTTGTACGCATAATGATTAATTATTCAACGTATATCTCTTCATCTTCACATTTCATATTCAAACCCTGCCAAAAATAACCACCAAATCACTGAAATCTTAATACTGAGAACAGAATAGATTTTGCATGATTTGGAATTTTATTAACCGAGTCCAGCAAAACAAGATATGAGGCAGCATCTAGCCAATCCACTAAAAATTCTCCAAAGCATTTATTGTCTTTTCAGGCTGATGGAAGAGAGGCTGTAGTTATAATATTAGCTATGGGGGTATGGGTCAGCTGGATTCCATTTTATGTGGAGACTCTGCCAGCCCATTTCTAAAATTGTGCTTGCTTTATATATACTACTTTCTTCAGAACCCAAAAATAATATGAAAACCATTGTGATTATGAAAACGTAACACAGATACCAGGACAAGACCAACAAAACTAAGGAGCTAGGCAACCAAATCCATCCTAAGGAAGGAAGCATAAGATTTGCGTACTCCATTTGCAAAAGGAGCCAAAATTTACCCATATTGACAGCAAAGAGCTGAAATAATTGTATGATTCTTGTGAAAATATTATTAATGTCTATTGCTTATTCATTAAAAAGCTTTCATGAGTTTCTATGTGGTAATAGACTTTTAGATCTCTATTTAATATTACATAATATTACTTTTAATTATTTGCTAGATAAATAAATTCTTGATGGAATAAAAAATTCATTTAAACTTGATTTCCAAAAAGTCAATTTTAAAATTTACAATGTTAGTTTTAGTGACAACTATTGTTCTGTTCTCTCTCACATTTCCAGAAATCTATGCTTGTTTCATAGCCACCAGTGAAGGCTTCTGTTGATGAGAGATCTGGACCCACTGTCGTTTCAGGAAGATAATATTTTTTTTGTAGGAAAGTATCCATTTAAGTGGAATCTTCCAAGCAACTGTCTCAACCCTCTCCCAGGTTCTTGCTCCACTCCTATTGTTTTCGTTTTTCTATCCCATTCCATTTGTGAAAGCCGGGCCATGAGCCAAAAAACAGCTCATGGATTAGTAGCAATCACAGTCACTTGAGAGCAGGGTGGCCACCTGGCCTCTTTTGGTGTGAACAATGCAGCTTTGTGTGTATTGGTCCTAGTCGAGGCGGGCTGTATAAGGACACTGAGATGAAGGTGTCCTATGCCCGCGTAGGCTTGTTGTCAACACATGAGTGCTTCAAAGAGAACAGGATGCAGCTTCCCTTCTTACTGTTGTCTTGCTCTTGATAGGGGTTTAAGGGCCTCACCTGTTTTCAGTGAGGGGTTGAATGGTTGCACCTGCTGGCATTCTCTCCCAGTGCAGGAATCAAGACTATTGCTTGGGACAAAGCTAGAATATAGTACTCAAAAGGAGATTTCCTGGGAGAAAATGTTATTTGGTATCCTGTAAATAGCTGTTCCCTAGGGAAAGTAATGATTAATGCAGGCTAAGCATAAAGAATGTACTTTTCTTCCAGCTATTTCCTGCAATGTGCACAAAACTGATTAAAACAAATTATTGCAGGTGGTTGAAATAGCATCATGAAAAATTAAACAGTTGGAAGGCAACCTTTAGTGACAAATATAGGGGCTTTTACAAGAAACTGAACAGAATATGCTCTTCAGAAAGGTACAGCTGGAGTCTGCTTAGGGTTTGGTCTGCTTTGTGACCGGGCCTTTCAGCCGGTGCAAACTGTTCTCAGAATAGGGGTCCCTGCTGTAGGAGGGACAAACACTGAGTCTGCAGCTCTAATATGCTGCTTCTCACTGCCAGGCCTGCAGGGCAGGAAGGGGAAGCAGAAGTTATACTGATTTGGGATCAGATTGAGGGCTCGGGTAGCCTCAACATCCAGAACAGACCAATCTACTCAAGGACGACAGGAATGAGAAGACAGAGTCCATGGGCTGGGTGTGAAAGCAAAGGGAATGTGGACTTGAAGAATAGAGTATACTACTGGAGGTGAGACCGCTTGCTTCTTTTGCAGTGGAGGTCAAATCAGGAGTATCCTTCTTTCTGCTATGCTTTGCAGGCTGTGGTCTCTAGGATGGTTCTGTGTGTCTTTGTATAGCTAGTATGCCAGAGGTAGCCTCTGTGTGGGGCCAGTCTGTAGATGAGGAGTAAAGCAAAAGAGATCCTGTAGTATAATAGAAAAACCTGTATGCAGGAAAATGAAGTTCAAATTTTGGTCCTGCCACTGAATGGATTTGTAACGTTGAACAATTTACTTACTTTCCATGAGCATCACCAGTTTCATATTTGCAAAAGAGGCCTAATACCTACCTCATTGTGTTGTTTTGAGGATTAAATAAAATGTAAAATATAAAACACTCCATGTTGTACTTGATGTATTGTAAATGCTCAGTAAGTACTAAGTTTCTATTGTGTGTTGGATTCTATATAGTATGAATAATACCTTATTGATCAGGTAATTATCCATTAACCATACAACTGTTTCATAATTGCACGCCATTCATTATTAGAAGTTTGCATCATCAATGCAAGGGCATGATTATTACGGGAAAGCAACTCTAAATACATGCCCCATTGATAGTGAGTGGAGAGAGGGAAAGTCATACTTGTTGAGCCCTTACTGTGTGTTTTTGTTAACATCACCCTAGTTTATCACTGCAACGATTTTATGAAGGAGGTAGTATTATCTTTTCTTTAATAATGAAGAAACTGAGATCAAAGAGTTTTAGTTGCCTAAACTCATGTAGAATATTAATGGTGGAACTGGAATAGTTTTGTTGAAAGCAGGATTTATGCTTTTTGCTTTTTCACATTTCATTTTTTTGAATGAAAGAACTTTTGGGGGAATATACCTTAATAACCACTTTGCTGAAATTGTGAAAAAAGTAATACATAGATTCCACTCACATTTCATTCTTAGAACAGCGAGGGAATCTTTCACCTCCCAAGCAACCGTTGGATGACAGCCGCTCTGGGAAGGGAGCACGACCTTGGGTGAGCCAGCCCTTCAGAACGGGGCCATTCTTGGAGAGGACCTACAGCTGAGAACGTCAGCGGACAACCTTCCCAGCAGCTTGGGATATAAGTCCTTTGGTCTTAGAGAAAGGAGGAAAGTAACATTTAATGTAGGAATATAGATTTATTTTCAGTGTCCTATTTTTGAAGCAGTTGTAAAATAAACTGTCTGAAGCTTAGTTTTTGGTGTTTTCCTTTCAAATGCTAACAGTTCTCTTTGCAGCTTCTACCTAGGATGACTGTTTCCACACTTTGGTCTTGACTCTAAGCCTGCTCTCGAAAATCTGTCAATAATCTCACCCCAACTAGTGTAAAAGTGCCTTCCTCTCCAAGTTCAAATGAAAAGCATTTGTACGTAATGCCGTTCTAGATGGGTTCAAGGTCAAAGTATTGTCTTTTTTCTTTTTCATCAGATTTTAGGCCTAGAGATAAGGAATTCATCTAAGGGTTATTTTCTTATGAAAACTATTAAAGAAGCCATTGATTCAGTTCAGTTCAATTAGGTATCATGTTATATATATATCCTAAAAGTATTTTAAAAATTCATTTGACTTTTTTTGTTAATCTAAAGAGAAAACCTGGGTAGAAAGTGCTTTATTTTTGTCACTCTCTTATTGATTCCTTAATGGTTTTCCCAGAGAGGTGATCACGGACATTGCTTGTTCTCTTCAAGGACCGTCCTCCTCCACACTCAGTAGCTTCTGACTGTACTGAGAGGTATGAGATATTCACGTTTGACGTCTCTCCATTTCCTTCTTCCATACTTTGTTTGTCTGTTCTATTTAATATGGCCCCTCTTCTTTCCTTACCATTTGTTGAGTGCATCTCATGTGTTAAATACTCTTCTAGGTGCTTAGAATATGCTAGGGAACAAAATACACGAAAGTCCCTGCCCTCACTGGGCTTACAGAATAACTCACATTTATATTCTTGATTCCGTTTCCATTCTTAAGCCCATGTCTTAATATTTCCTTTGGAAAATACCTCTTGAATCTTCACGCTCTCTACCTGCTTTCTAAAGGTATACTCATATCCACTTACTCAAATATAATTTTCTCATAACCAGGCTACCCTAACACTGGCATATTCTCTTATTTTTTTACTCCATTGTTTGAGTAGTCTGCATCTAGTGTCTCATCTTCCTTAGTTCTCCTTCATTCCTTACCCTCTTGTAATCCAGTGTTTTACCTTAAAAGTTTGCAAAATTTCCCCTAGGAAAATATAGTCACACATTTATATTTTTTTTTGCTTCTGCTGCTACCATCCTACCTATCTCTTGGACCATCGCAATAATAGCCTCTTTCATAACTGGCCTTTTTGGCAATAATTACTTCAGTCTTCAAGTCCATCTTATAAGCTGCTGGCAAAATATGCCTTGTGTTGGGAGGTTCCCAACACCAATCCCAGGTTTGGTGATTCATCAGGAAGACACACAGGCCACAGTATATATTAGTACTCAATGAGTGTGATTATGTCGAAAGGATACAGAGCAAAATCCACAAAGGGAAAAGAAACATGGGACAGAATTTTGGGGAAACGAGACACAAGCTTCCAGAGTCCTTTCCCAGTGAAGGCACACAGGACATAGTTAATTTCTCCAGAAACGAATTGTGACAACATGTGTGAAATGTTCCCAACCAGGGAAGCACGTTAGAGACTCTGTGTTGAGTTTTTATTAGGAGCTGGTCACATAGGCACCCTCTGCCTGGCACATATCCCAAAAGGAAAACAGGTGTTTCGTGTAAGCCATATTATTCATACAAACAGTTTAGGCACTGTGAGACAGCCTTGTAGGTTTTAGAATGATGGGAACCCTTCCAAAATCCAAATGCCCCCATGCCAGCAAAGGGCCAACTTTGCAAACAGGCCTTTCTAAGGATAGCGGTTCAGGCCTGCTCTGTTAACTCTTTTCTGCACTCTCCTCCTACCATGTAACTCTGATATTCATTCATTCATGAAATATTTATTGAACATCCACAATGCACTGGGCACTGTGTTAGGTACTGGAGATACAGTGATGAACAAAACAGATAAAATCTCTGTCTTGTTTTGCTTTTGATCTGGAAGGGAAGATAGATTAAAAAAAGTGTAATATAATGTCCAGTGGTAATCAAGCTTATGAAATAAAATAAAGCAGTTTAATGAGATAAAGAGCAATGAAGTGGGCACTACTTTAGATGGGGTCACCAGGGAAGGCCTGTCTGAAGAAGTGAGCTTTTAGGAGAGACTTGAAAGAGCATCCAGGCAGAAAGGATAGCAAGTGAAAGGCCTACATGTGAAATGAGCTTGGTGTGTTCCAGAAACAGCAAGAAGATTGGTATAGCTGGAGTGGAATGTGGAAGGTAGAGAGTGGAAGGAGATAAGTTTGGAGAAATAGTCAGAAACTAGATTATGTGGGATATTTTTGGAGGCCATGGTAAAAGGTTTGAACTTGATTCTAAGTATGTTAGAAATTTCTCAAAGCATTTTGAACAGTGAGTGATATAATCTAATTTATATTTTAAAATGATCATATTAGTTGCTGCATCAGAAACCAAGGCAGAATGGTAAGAGGTCAAGAGTGGAAGGACAGAGATGAGTCAAATGCTATTCTAGAAATCTTGAGACATCATGGAGGCTTGGACCCGGGTGGGAGCAGCAGAGAGATGAGAGAGATTATGACACTTTACTGCTTAAAAACTCTAATCACTCAATTGGCTACAGTGCGTAGTTCTGATACCTTGCTCTGATCTTCAACTCATTTCAATCTTGAACCAACCTTTTTCCCACTAAAAATTTCTCAGCATGAGCTCTTATATACTCCATATTTAAATCAGCATAAATCTCTGGCCATTGCTTAAATATGATAGATTTCCTTACCTCCATGATTCGTTTTATGCTCAGGTCTCCTTGTGAAAAATGATAATCCCTTTTAGCTATTCTTTTGCACACAAATGTTACTTTTCTTCAAAAATGTTACTTTTCTCCCTTTCCGTGAATTCTTCCCTATTTTCTACTTGAATTAATTTCTCTTCTGTGGTCCCATATATTTCTCTTACCTATTGCTGCCTAAAAATCTAACCTAAACATTCTGGCTTAAAATACTGATTTTACTTTGTCATGATTTTATGGGTCAGAAATGCAGGAAGTGCTCAGCTGTGTTGTTCACCTGACATGTCATTAGCCAGAGTGGCTGCGACTGGAGGGTCTATTTCCAAAATGACTTCTTCACTCACAAGTTTGGCACCTCAGTGTTTTTTGGCCTTTCTCTGTCTTCACATGGTACCTCATCCTTCAGGGCTTCAGTTTCTCACAGTATGACAGCCTTTTATATGGAGGCTGATGACCTCCAAGAGACCAAGATAGAAGCTGCCAGTCCTCTGAAAGGTTAGGTCTGGAACTGGCATACTGTCACTTTCATTATCTCTATTGATCACGGTAATCACAGGCCAGCCCAGATTCAAGGGACTGGGAGAAAAAGCTTCATTCGTTGCCAAGAGAATGACATGGGCCTACAGGGAGGAAAAGAATTAATGGCAGCCATCTTGGAGACAATTATCACACATGTAGCACTTTACTCAAATTTCTATTTTCACAATATTTGTTGGTGTTATATGTATTTGTATAGATGTCTTATATCCCTTATTAGATTGTAAATTCTTTGAAGGAGAGAATGGTGGTTGATTCTTCTTTGTATTTCTAGTATCTAGTCTGTTCTCTCACACATCACAGATTTTCATGCCTGTTTTTTGAATAGAATTTACATGGCAGTATTCTTAGAAAATATATGCTGAAATGAGAAAACACTCAGTTCAACAAATAATTGTTGAATATCTGCTAAATTCAATGGGTTGATTAATTGTAAGGATTGAACGTTTCTTCCATTTGAATAGTTTTACAGTTTACAGGTAAAGTCATTGAACATTTACTGGGCAAAGTTCTGTGATGTGTGCTTTGGAGAATACAAAGATTAATAACAGCATCTTTAACATGCATTTTTGAATTTGATTCTCACAAGTGTCTGAGGTACATGGAGAGAATTTGCTAGCCCCATATTACAGATGAGGGATGGTTAAGGGAACTTTTGGCAGATCCGGACCTGTAATTTAGTCTGTTTATTTCCAATGCAATGTTGAGGTTTAATGCTTAGTTTCAAGGCCCTCTAAAATGTGGCCATAAACTTACCCTTCGATATGTACCTCTCGCAACTCTTCAAGTACTGGATATTCTTGTTTTGTGAACAGACCCGTAACTTTCTCATAATTTTGTTGATGTTTCCTTCTCTTTTCCGTTTATTTATTTAGAGGTTGCCTGAAATAAACACATTTTTTGCAGTCCATCCCTCCTACACACCCTTTTTGAATTCAGCATCAGCCCGCTGCCTCTGCTGAAGGCTTTGGCAGCCCTGATTATACCATGTGACTTCCCCTTACTGCAGTTGACTGGACTAGGGATGTGCACATGACCCAAGCCTGCTGAACTCATTAGCTGAGCCACAGCTGATCAGCTTGTCAAATTCTCTAATGAGTTTGCACTAAGACCGGAAAGTTTCTCTTTGTGATACATGTCCACCCTATGATTTAATATGATTTTGAGTAAAGCAACAATATTGGTCTGTGCACAAGGAGAGAAGCTGCTCAAGAGAAAAACTGGAGAATCTGCGAGGGTGCTTTGGTCCTAGTTGCTTCCCAGTTCAGCTTCCTGTAAAACTGAACTTCACCTTAGTTTTTTTCTCTGTGAGATTACCTCTCACATTATTAAATAAATCCTCCTTCACTTGAGTATTCCTTTGCTACTCAAAATGCTTTGACTAAAACATTGCCAGATTCAATATTTTCTCAGTCCATGTCTTCTTCAATCTCTCACCCCATTTTTCAACTGCTGTCAGAATGCATTCTCAAAATATTTGTTTTTCTTGACTTTTAAGGTACTGCTTCTTCCAGTTCTTTTCTCGCTAGATAGCTCCTTCTGTACTTGCCTTTCTTTTTATCCTATTAAATATAGGCCAACTAAGGTTTGCTCTTGGCCTTTGTTTCCTTTCTCCATACTTTCACTCTTGTTGTTCTTATCTGTTCCCATGGTGTCAACTGCCGTCTCTATGACAGTGACTATTAAATAGACTTCACACACACATACACACATGCACACACACACTTCATAGCTTTGACTTCTCTCCTAAATTCCACTGTTTGCTTATTGGCATCTGAAACTTAATGAGTCAAAACAGAATTCTTTATCTTTCCCTCCAGATGAGTTCATATAGCTACTGGATAATTTTTGAAGTAACTTTCTCTTAATCCTATGAATCTGAGACCTCATGACATTTTTATTTTCTTTTAATGGTGTTATTTTTCTCTTAGTAATATAACTGTAATTTTTTTATACCCTTCTGGGTATTTTCAGTGTCAAACTAGACTTTCTGGATGTATAGTGATTAATACTGATTAATAATAGATCCTACCTGAGTAATGACTGATAATAGTAGACCCTATTTGAACCCACATTTATACTCCTGGCCTAGATTTGGCTGTGGGATGGGAGACTGTTTTTGTCTCATATATAATCCATTTTAGATATCTAGGATGCAGGAAAAGGGTGACTCCAGAGTCCCAGGAGCGAGTTGATCTTGTTGACCTAATATAGTATCCCCTAAGCAGTTTTCTGTGGGTGAGAGCATCATGTGATGTTGGTGTTGAATAACTCACTTCACAATGTCCAGCACAGTAGTTAGTTGTACTCTAACAGACTGGTCTCTTACGTAACACTTTTCTTGAAATTCAACTCCTGAACTGATTTGTTAGCATTGGCAATAGAACCGGGGAGTCTGAAATCTACAAAAGGTAGGATTGGCTTTAATGTGAAAGCAACTTTACGAGTAGTTGGAAAAGTCACCTATCTGACTGATTTGAGATCTTCCAGATTCTTACTCCATCCAAAGAAGACAGTAATCATCTTCCACTTGGCATGGGGTAGCTGTTGGTCAGTGGATGTCTATCAAGTGTATGTGATGTGCAGATAACTAAGCATTATGGAAAGATCAAAAAGATCTTGAGAATAAAGCTCCTGCCCCCGCACAAGAATCTTGCAGACTGTTGAGAATTCAATATAAGTTCTAATTCAACCACATGGGAGTGGCTGATGATTATGCTCTTTTGTTTAGACTCATATTGTTAAAGTCTCGTTCTGAATATGTTTAATTAGGAAACCTAAAATATTTCCCTTCGGATGCCTCCAATTGAAAGCATCCTAATAGCAGTGAGCTTTGTAAGGCATGAAGGAAAAGCTGGGCTATCTAGAGCACAGTTTACTGAATATCATTACTGATGGGGCCTCTGTCTAGAACACAGTGGCAATTTATGTTCATAATTTGGTAAAGATTCTGAACTGTCTTCTGCACTATCACAAAGATAAACTTACTTTCATTGTATGTTAGGGGATTTTATTGTGTGCGATGTAAAACATTGGTAGTCCGTATATGCATTTTGAAATAGCAATACTAAGCAGCCTCCTGTCTTGATCATTCTGAATAAACAGGAATTCACCACAGGGTGAATTCAGCATATTGGAATCATGTGGGAAATTGTTCTTTGTTTCCTTAGTAAGCCAATTCAATGAACAGAAGACCTTCGAAATTTGTTTTCAATGTATTTTCCCCACACTTTAATTACTTTTGAAGTGAGAATGTACAAAAATTACTAACTTTCAGCAACTGTATAAACAACTATCATTCATTGAGCACTTGTTCAGTGCCCAGCATAGTGCAAGGTACTTTGCGTACATTCTCTTTAATTGTTGTATCTTGAATTAGCCGTATCATTAGTCCTAAGTAGTGTATTAGAAAGAAAATGAGCTTCAGAGGCAGTCGGAGCTGGATTTGCCCCTACATAGATATGTGACCTTGTTCAAACTACTTTTCTTATCTCTCAAGAGGTTTGTCTTAAAGATTCATATATATCCATTTTATCTTCACATGTAGTTTAGTATAAAGCTGGTCAAAATTGGTACTATTCAGAAAGTGTTTCTTCTAATCCTTTCCTGTTGAACTGATTGGGTAAGAATTGAAGGTGAGTTTTTATTTTGAAATTTGGAGCCCACCTACAGTTTTCTCAATCTTTTCTCAAAGTGTCTGATTCTCCTAACAGCAGTAAAAATTCGCTGGTGGGATTAGTCAGCTGGAGTTTGCTGCAACACGTGGCATTTGAATAGCATACTTAGATACAGTATTTTTGGTGTATTTGCTTGCTTGCTTTTTCCTAAGATTTGCTTTAGAGATCTGCTCGCACGGTGTTCTAGGGATAGGGGCAGCCACCACACAGAGAAAGATTAAGAAGTTGTAGCATTGAGCACAACTCTTTTGGGAAATCAGCCTTGTTAATTTATTAAAGAATTAAAAACAGAAATCAATTAGATCCTTTATTTTACTTGAAGATACTCTCATGCTTTTAAATTATTTTATGTTCTAATTCCTTCTCTTTTTTTTTCAGGCTATTTTAAAAGCAATGCATGCTTAGTATAGAACATTTGAAAACTGCAGAACCAAATGATAGAGAGAGAGAGAAAGACTGAGAGAGAGAGCAAGATGTAAAACAGAAAATTAAAACCACCTGCCATTTCACCAGTCTTGACTAACCAGAATATGATTTTGTTTCTGGATTTTTCCCATTTCATCAAGTATTATAAGATAAAGTAATTTTTAAAGACTATATGGTTTCCCATTGTATAGGTATCCTGTAATTTACTGAACAAGTCTCATTGCTTACTTAGGTCATTTTTTTTCTGTTGATATAAATGAAACGCTTTTCTGTATAAATTTTTGTCTAAATATTTGAATATTTTCTTTAGAGAAGACTCCTGGAAAGGGAATTATTGGGTCAAAATAAATTAACTTTTTAAAAAGTTCTGGAAACAAATCATACAATGGCTTTCTGAAAAGAATGGAACAAGCTACATTTCCATCTGTAGCATATAAGAGTTCCTTTTCTTCAAATGCCTTCTTTTTCAACAATAGATCATTCATTTGGCCCTCTTTAACTTATTTGCATTTACCATTTTCCTCACCAAAAATATTATAAAATAAATTTGTATGAGTGTAAGATGAGAGAGCAGAGCAATCACAGAGCTACTAACTGGCTTTTTAGAAGGATTTATGAAGACTAGCTGAAGCATCTGAAGGCATATTTAAGATCTATGTTTCATAAGGAAACAAGTGTACGTGTTCCATGAAACTATTAATCTTTTCGCCTAATCATTTTTTGGAGGGAGCCTAGGAGAGAATGGGATTCAGTATGCAGCAAATATTGTACCAATTCTTGTGACATTATGTAAAATTTGTACTTTTTTCCTGTTATTTGGTGATAATGATGTCATATTATATAGAGAAAATGATAATGTTAACATTTCATGGCTTTGGTAAGGCTATTGATGACCCAATGTACTTCAGTTTATAAATCTACCAAAAATCCTTCTTGATCAATTATGTTGGTGAATTTACAACTGGTTGCGTTACATCTTGAGACAGGGTCAGGCATGACAGTATTCACTCCAGTGGAACAGAGGAGGTTTAGGGGATCTGGAAGTTGGAACGAGACATTCCCTTGAGTGGAGGAGGTTGAGGATGGGATGGGATGTGGACCAGAACGTAACCACAGACATTGAGGGGAAAAATATGTTTGGGAAGGTACTTTGTGGTATACAGAGAGAAGATGTAATGGTTTAATCAGGACAGAGAACCAGGCACAGAGGGAATTGAGCAAGGGACCCAGTTACCACATCTAGAAGATCAGTTAGGACTTGGTTTCTGGAACAGGGCAGAAGCCTGGTTGTGAAAACTTTGCCAAAGGATCAGTTCTTGGAGTTGGACTAATAGCAAGGTTGACTTGATATCTAGTGTCCTATATTGAGCTAAAGTTCCCTCCTCGTGAGGATGCGATTGTTCCAAAGACTTAGATAAGACTGAACATCCAGGAGAGATTAAGTGGCTCCCACTGTGGAGAGAGAAGGCATGGGAGTAGGAGGGTATTGGAACTAGACAGACCACCGTAGTATCACCCAAAGGTGACCGTCAATGTTTCAGAAGAAGTTAGAGGGATATATAGTGACCTAGAGGAGCCAGTCCTCGATTTAGTGCTATTTAACACTTCCATTAAATTGATAAATTAGAGAACAAGCCATTAATTACTCAAATGACATTAACTAAAATAGTAGCTTGCCTTTTGGAAACAAGATTTTAATATTATTTTGAAAAACTGGATAAATGATTAAAACCCAGCAGTAGCTTAGCAAGGACAAATGCACAACAGCCCCTTTAAATAGAAAAACAAATGCTACCAATAAATTAGTCTGCTAAATTACAGACTAAAGGATTGAAGACTTTTATTTTCTGGTTGACCTTTTCTAGAAAACGTGGAGTATTGATGGAATTTTTAAACTGTGACATTAGTAACTTTATTCTTGCCATTTTAAGGTCTCCTGAAATTTGCTTGATTTTGTAGAGTTCAGTTACATTTAGAGCAAGAATAAAATATTTATCAGACCTCTCTTGGTGCTACTTGGCAGGTACTTTTCAGACTAAGTATTGTATTTTTTTGGCTACAAGTCAAGGAAAGTGGATACCATGAATTTATGAAAAGGAAAATCTGGTTTCTCTAGTGCTGGATGGGAAAAGGTCACTAAGCACTACTAATTACTGCTTCTGCGGGTGTTTTAATAGGAACTTTCCTAAGAGATTGAGTGTGGAGGACATGAGGTCAACTCAGTACAAGAAGGAGTTATTGAATATAGAATAGAGAAAAATACAGATTAGCTGAGAAGACAGAATGAGTCATCCACTTTCCTTAAATGGGAGAATCAATGCAGCAGAAAATTTTGTTAGAATGATTTTCATGTGTTGCACTAATAATCTGCTTTCAGTTTCACTTAAAATTATTATAATACTTGAAAACATATAATCCACTGAAGTTGGCTGGTTCCTTTTTAGATACAGACAGGATGAAGAGGTTAGTGATAAGGGAACATTTATAGCCTGAGATGAGAGCTTTTGGGGAGTTCTGACATTAGAGAAAATGTAAAAAATGTCTGATGTAACTGCATTTTCTTTTTTTAAGTTTCTGCCAGTGGGCTCTTTTTCTTGGAGATTATTCAACCCAAGAAACACTGTTTATCTGGCAGCTCAGCTCAGTCTGGGTCATTTAGATGCCTAGCCATGGTTATCTGGTTATCTGACCTCTTAGAGCAGGAATCCTGTCCTTTCTAATCTTTCTACCCCAAGAGTGGTTGAGCAAGTGTTTATTTCTGCCTCAATGGCTCCTTTGTGTACTCAAATACCATCATTCTGATGTCTTAGCTTTTTCTTCCACAAAATGAAACAAAGCTCAATTCTTTAAACTTTTGTTGCTATCATATTTAGTGATCGTGCATTCACAGGGTATTGTGTTCTATGTAAGTGAATGCATGCTCGTTTTGCCAGATAGTATAATTTAAGAAAAGAAGCATTTTGACTTTTCTAACATCAGTCTGCCTCAGCAACTCGGCATCTTCACAGATTAAAAAGAATGATTTTTTAAAAATCTTTTCAAAATCATAAGATAAACCAGATTCTTTAAATAGTTCGCTAAAAGAAATTTTATTTCCTTAAAAACAACTTTTTACTTAAAAAATCCTTTATGATATTAGTGTTTTGTATTATATCTTCATCTTTCAAATGGAAATTTCTTAGTAAACCCTGAATTACTTTCAAGCATTTCGTGATGTAAATAGTCGATTTTTAAAAGATTGAGAAGCTATTCCTTTCATATGTGAGTCAAACAAGCATTGAAATTAGTGGGAAAAATTCGTGACTAGACAGGTGAGGTGTTATTTGCTTCTAAATTCAAATGGCAGAGCACACTGTTTGAAGGTATGTCTGTTGTCATAGATTTGATCCTTGAGTTGCCACTGAACCTCCACGACCTGAAGAAAAATCTTTACCCAGTTCAGGAAAATGTTTACTTTCCAGTTCAATCTGCATATATTAAACTACACTTAACTTTAGGCCTGAAGATTACAGGGCATTAGATGCTCTCTAGCGTAAATATTAAAATTGATTTTGATATTACCAATTCTAGAATCCTCACCATGGCCTTTCACAGGAGATGCTTTCTCCCTAGGTCCCAGCCAGCTCTTTTGTATCACTTGATCATTTATCACCCCCAGGTGAGTGCCTTGGCTCCATCTCTCTGATCCTCTACCCATCTGAAGAAGAAAACACAATTATACAACTAATATTCTCTGTACCCAAGAAAAGCAACTCCTTTATATCATTATACCAAGCAGTTTAATCCCTTCTTGTACCAGGTTCTTCATTCCAAAATAACACTTGCTTCAACATTTGCCTATCAAAAGGTCTGTTTTTGAGTGTACGTGTGTGTCCCTTCTCCTCAGGATTTCTGGTCCCCTAAGTTGTGCAGAGAAAGCCCTGAAATGGCAGCTTCAGTTCAAAGGCATCAGATGACTTTCTTAGTGCTCAAGCTAGAATACTTGAAGATTTCTTGTTCATTCTCTTATCCTCAATATGCACCCATTTGGGTTTTTGAGACCCATGATGGGAGGGTTGGGGAGCGATCCTGATGGAGAATGGGGAGCAGAAGATAATCTTCCTTTTCTTCTGGCGAATCCCATGGATCAAGATTTTCTCCCATTGCATTTCTCCCATGACATTACATTAACTGTTAATCAATTCACATAAACTTTTTAAGTCACGTGTAATTTTTGGTTCTGTTTTATTTGTGTGTGTGTAAAGGATAATGTGAGAAATAGGTGTGTTATAAATAACCTGAAGTGTTCAGATTAGAGAAGGATGAAGACAAATTTGCTCATTTAGCTTAGGAAGGTTACTTAGGCCTGGAGCAGGAACTTTTTCCATGAACTTCTGGATGTAGCTCTGGCATATCCTTATACTTTATAGAGAAGGGAGTAACTCAGCCCCCAGCCTATTGACTACCTTATTTTTCATTGTCTCTATGTTATCTTATGATCCTATGCACTCAAATCCCCAAAATCTTTCTGTCGCTTTTGTTTAGATGAGGTGACTGAGTATAGTTAAAAACATATATTTTCTTAGAATTATCAAATAATATCATTACTGTTTACTTCTTTATTTTTATGTTTTGCCTGTAATGATTCTGTTCATTTTTACCAAATAGTTTTACCAGCATGCTAATTAATATACATTATATTGCATTCTGCCATTACTAGTTTTCTACCCAAACATTATTGTCTCTATAACATGCTTTCTTTTTACTTCTATTTTATTTTTTCTATTATATTTATATTAACACTTATTCATGGTTGAGCAATGTGTAGTTGATGAATTGACTTGTCAAACAAAGCTGGTAGAGTGGGAGCTGCCTGAGGGCAGGGATTTTGTCTGTATTCTCAGCACTTATGAGTGCCTGGTACGTGGTAGATACTCAATAAATATTTGTTCAATGAATGAAAACAACAAAATCTGATTTTTGCCCCTTGGTTAACATTATCTGTAAGGTACTGATGTTTTTATTGGTGCTTATCCATGTCATTGTCATTAATACATAGCCTTTAATTATTTTATGTCCCCCAAGAAAATCAGTCTTATTATTTTATATTTACATTTATTTCAACCAAAAGTAAACTTCACAGTTTGAGTATCTACCTATCATATTTTCCTACCATGATTCTGATGACTTTAAAAATCAGAGCCTCCTCCAAGGAAGGCTTGTCATCATTGAGATTATTCACAAAAAGTGTCCTAGGCTTTGGAACATTCCAAAGGAAAAGTTCAAAAAATGTTTTGAGCAACTGGAAGTGTTTTGAGAGATGGAATGCTTTTTATAATGTATTTTTATAAGCCCTGAGTCAGTGGTTCTTAACCTTGTTGGGGCCACCACTCCTTTCAAGAATTTGGTATCTATCAAACATCTGACCCTGCCAAATGCACATACCAACACATGACACGTGGCATTTCCTTTAAGAGGTTTATAGGCCTCTGAAAGCTCCTTCATGAACTGTCTATGCGTTCTTGGACTCTGGTGAGGAAACCTGACTTTAAAGGTGTACCTACTAAACTCTAATTCCTTGAGCTCACTGCCTGGATCCGATTCATCCTCTACCACAGCAAAGTGCCTTATGTTTAATAAAGATTAAACATCAAAACATAAAAACAAAAGTGACACCATGTCTAGCACTAAAAAATGTCATATTGTTTTATGATCATATTTTAAACTTCTTACCGTCCATGTATTCACATACATAGGCTAATAAAATTTATCTTAGATACCTGTCCATCCCATTGTGAATAAAGGACCTAATTATACCCCTAGGGGAAGGGCACTAACATTGAGGAACTTGTTACAAGGCTGGGACTATCAGAATGGCGTTTGCAGGGGTACTGGACACAGTGGGAAGGAGGCAAATCTGACCGTGTGCAACTGTCACTCTATTTAAACCCAACATCCAGTTGTTCTCTAAGTTTATGAGTCATTCCATTTTTGCCACTGTGTGACAAGTTGCCATCACAACTTGCGCTATATTATCTCTAGAAAATCAATACAAATTGGATTTATGCAAGGCACAGAATCACACAATACGCCTTTAAAAAGAGAATAAAGGAAAATCTTGTCATTTTTAAATTAAGTCCTTTGTTCACTTCCATCATAGCAAAAGAAAATAATTCCTTTTTCTTTGTTTGCAGAAATACAATTGAGAGCAGCAGTATTACAGTGACCGAATATTAAATATGTCTTGTCTAATAGGACAAAACATATCATAGTCTCTTCCGTTTATATTGATACATTTCAATAGACTTAATTCTCCCATACATTTTTGGGGTGTTAGGTATAAATACCCAGATGAGAAAGGTAGCAATGCTTTATCCTTTCTGTGTTCTCTTTGGTGCATCCTGGGGTAGACAAAGGATCACAGGAGAAGGCTTTGGCTAAATTCAGTTAAGTGCAAGCCCTGATCCTACAGCCTGATGTATAACCAATATGTGGGGGAGTGGGGGACATGAAGGAGTTAGAGAGGATAGGTTTGGAGGGCTTGCTAGTAACTTATCTGTGGAGAAAAAACCAAGTAAACTTGCTCTGGTTCTGCTTTGGTTTTGCTCCTCTTCCTCCCCATCAGTACTTACTCCCCTTCTCAGACCTGCAAGTCTAAGAGTCTTAGTGCTGATGCACACACTCTTCATTCTTCCTTTAGATTGTGAACACAGTTTATACTCCCTTATCCCTGCTCCAGGTCCAGTGTGATGATTGAATGAACTAATTCGTTCATTTCACAAATAATTTTGGAGCTCCTACTATGTGCCGAGCATTGTGCTGGGTATTCAGCTGAGAACAAAAGCTTACAGTCCCTGCCATTGGAGCTTTCAGCCTTTGGTTGAATGCGTGATAGAGAGAGTGAGGGAGAAAGATATGAGGAGCAGTGGGTTTCTTTTACAGTCTGTGACTGATAAATCTGCATATGGAAGAATGCCAGGATGGATGAAATTGGGCAGTAACAGTGGTTCCTCTTTATTCCCCTCTCTTTCATTCATGAAATCAATTCAATTTTGGATTGTGGAACTGTCTAGAAAGTATTTGGGTATATGGAAACTTTGGGATCAAAGGGAGAAGAAGCTGGAGGTTTCAGAGGGTAGGGATTTGATCATTTTTGGCTTTGTTCATAGTGTAACAGTTATGAGTCACTCTTTAATACTCTGTGGTATAAGTTCAGCACCCCCAACCCCTCAGCAAATTTAAATTAAAACTAATTATAAATCTGCATGTCAGAAAGTCTAGTATCTCCTTCTTGAGATTTCCTTCTCCTCTTGATTTGCCCAAGAACTCCAGCAGCTCGTACTCTAAAAGGATAGTCTGACTGACTTCTACTCCCCAGGGCAAAGCACTGATGTTTGAATAGTGGTATTGCCATTTCTTCTTTGCTTCCACACCATGTCAGTGTTGAATGATGGTCCCTTCTAGGCCCACAGATATCCGTGTTCTGCATTGCCTTCAAGGTCCAGGTCCTAACTCTGAGGGAGATGTAGCCCACCCTTCAACGATATTCACCAAAGATGCTCCACACTTGGATTCTTCCTTCAGTTAATATTCCCATGACCAGCCATTGCCCCCTAGGGTCCACGCACTGCATCAGGCGGCTGGAAATGGAGGACAGAGCAAAATCGACCCTTTTCTATGGACCCTGGTCATCTTGTTTTGATTCTAGTTCATCAGCCATAGCTCTTTTTGCCTCAGGGAAATTTTGTTTCTAAAGCTTTATTACCCTTCTTTGCCACTTGACCTTGTCTAGTCCACCTGATAAATCTCCTTGACTTAAACCTTAGTGCTCCTTGTGCAAATCGGTCTACATCCCCTTCAGTGACTAACTTTGCATAGCCAAACACTCTGGGTTGGCCACAAAGGGTTTATTGCACCTTAGTCCCAGGATAATGGCTGTCTACTAGCCCCAGAATTGCCTAATATAAGTAAGGCCTAGGAGGACAGAGAAAGTTTGCTTCCATTATTAAGAAAGAAAAGGAAGGAAAGAAGGAAGGGAGGAAGGAGGAAAGAGAGAGTGAAAGAAGGAAAGAAAAGAAGAGAGAGAAAGAAGAAAGGAAAGAAAAGAAAGAAGGAAAGAAATGAAAGAAGGAAAAGATGGTAAATAGTGGCAGAGAGAGAGGGTGAGGACTGGGTAAGAAAAAAGGGGAGGATAAATTCATAGCCACTACTAACTCATTCTTCTCTCCCCAGCCATATTTTGGGGCAAGCTGATAATGTTGGTCTCTTTGGCCATCAGAAGAGGGAGAGCTTAGAGGGAGAAAGATAGCAAGGGAAAAAGATTGGAGAGAGGGGAGGGATTTTCTGTTCCAACTATTTGCTTTGCACTGGCAACTGTTTTCAGTGATTTAATGCCAAGTGTGCTAACCTCTTTGTTTTCTTAAAACCATTGCTTAAATTATTAAGCTAAAACAAGAATGTTGTGTTGAATTTAGAAAATGTAGCAAGGTTCAAGGAAGAAAAATTTCTTGTAATCCTGCCATTTAGACCCACCATTGTTAATATTTTGACATATTTTCTTAGGAATATTTATTTATAAAACTTGAACTTACACTGTATATTCAATATTTATTATAATTTCACCTCCGCTGGGTCATTCATTTACAGGTCATGCATTTATAAATGCATCTTAATGGCCGCATGATTTTATCATCTTATCGCACCATGATATTTCGTTGAATATTTAGGATGTTCATCGGTTGCTGCCTTTGTTTACTATTTATAGCACTCCAATGTGAGCATCTTAGTGTGTAAATCTTTCTACAGTGTCAGAAAGGCAAACACAGTGAAGTGGTGTTGCATTACTGCTGCCAGAACATGCAACTGCTTGGTCCTGATGGTGCCCCTGGGATGAAAAAGTCCTGGTTATCTCTTGCAGCTTTCCTACTCCATCGCAGGACTCCTCTCTTCCCTAGGATTGAAGGGGCTAAACTGTGAGCCAGGTAGATATACTGGACAGGGCCTCTGGCTCTTTTTGATTTCTTGTTGGCCTGATGTAGATGTAGGCTTCTTCTCTAATGATACAATCTCAGTGTTAAAGCCTTCACTTCCCTCTGCTACTCCTCCCAATGGTACATCCTTTTTTACTGCTACAATTAGGTCTATATTAAGGTTGCAACCTCCTAGAACATATTCAGATTATCTGAAACCAGTTAAGACCTTCTCTGCCCAGTAGTGGAAAAGATGAGTTGCATGCAGAGATCAAATCTGATTTATTGATTTTGAGATAAAATAATAATAATAACTCACCTTGAGTGCATGCCATGTGTGAGGCACTTGAGTAAGTGATTGATGTAAATCCTAACAGCAATCCGATGATGTGGTTAATATTATTACCCCTATCTGGTATGTGAAGAGCCAGAGGCAGGGAGAGGTTACATAGCTGGCTCTGGGTCACCCCAATGGGCAATGGCTAAAGCAGGATTCAAGCCTTGGTTGTCTGTCTCCTGAGCCCTCACCTTTACGCATTATGCACATCATAAACAGACATGTATAGTTTTTAGCTTAATTTATTTTTATGTTAAATTTCCTGGTTTAAAATAAAACCAGAAAGTTTCATAATTCTTACCTGAATTTTCAAGCCAATTATTTTGTTGATTTCTAATTTTAGTTTTCTTTTAGATTTTTATCACGCAAAAAGCAAAAATTTTTATGAGGATTTTTAAACTCAGAATGTTGGAGCTGAGGTGAGGGATCTCAGCAATGCCCTCGTCTTATCATCTAGTTGACTGAGGTTGTAATTTTTGATATTGGCTGGTTGAGGTTGACTTAGATTTCTGTTTCAATCTCTGGATTCTGTTCTGATCTCTATTCCAGTTGCCTGGTCTGTGCCTGAGTCATCCTCACAGTTTGTTAGATTGATATCTTAGTTTCTTCTCTAGTGGGCAGGAAAATCCTTCAGTTTCTATTTCTGCTCCACCAGAACGCTCTTATCATCAAGGACACAGCCTGTGATAGAACATCACTGTCAGACCCACTCACATTATTTGACAAAAATATTGCCTACCTGCTGCCATAAGACCCCCAGCGGAGTGCTGTGATCACTGTTACAAGGGACATCATTCTGTCCTCGCCCAAATGTTTCTTTTTTTTTTTTTTATAATTAGCAACACAGCCCTTTTTGTGTATGCAGACTCCATCTGGTATAGTTCGATTAAAGTTGATCGTTATTTTTATGTCGTCAGCAATCATATTTTTTGTTCCACTTTTAGAATATCTCTTGCAGCGATTTTGAAAACTTTTTTTGACTTGTCTTTTTTAACTTGTCACCAAATTCGTACAAAGGTTAACAGTAAAGGTGTTCAGTGCCAATCTCACCTGAGCATTAATCACTGCGTCAACGCAAGGTTATTTCACCATGCTAATCCTTTTGGACAGCTCTGTATAACTGAGTAGTTAGTTAATTAGAGGCTACTTCTGATTTTATTTTTCAAGATAAATGCTTTCTGGGCTCTAGATCATTTCTTTTCCTTTCTTTCTTTTTTTTTTTTAGACTATTTTGATGCTTGCTTGGTACAGCGCCCCAAGTGGATTTTGTTGCCCTTGGCTTTATACCTGCCTCCTGAACAGTGGGAATTATCCTGCATTCTACCAAGTTCCACAGCTGTTTCTCTTCACCAGCATTCCAAACCACTTCAACATTCTTTTTTTTTTTTTGAGGAAGATTAGCCCTGAGCTAACATCTGCTGCCAATCCTCCTCTTTTTGCTGAGGAAGACTGGCCCTGAGCTAACATCCGTGCCCATCTTCCTCTACTTTCTATGTGGGATGTCTGCCACAGCATGGCTTGCCAAGCGGTGCCATGTCCACACCCGGGATCCGAACCAGCGAACCCCGGGTCGCTGAAGTGGAACGTGGGAACTTAACTGCTGCACTAGCAGACCGGCCCCACACTTCAACATTCTTGCCATGCTTCTGAAAATGCCTTCTTCGGTCCCAATTGACCATTTACACACCAAATCCTCTTTCCTGTCTTCACTCTCGTTAACCTCTGTACAGTTTGATACTGTTAACTGCTCTTCTTGAAGTTTTCTTTCATTTCCATGATGAGCATGATCTACTATATTACTCTGCCTTTTCTTGGTCTCCTTTTCGATTCTTTAACTACCAGTTTCCTGCAAGTATTCAGTGAACCGCATGAAATAGCTGTTTCTATAGTTCGGAATCTCCAGTGTTGTATCTCTAGCCCTCCTCTCTATTCCTTTCCTCTCTCCTCACTTTATGCTCTCTCTTTTGGTGACTTTATTTACTCTCAAGAATTCTCTGATTATCTCTAGGTTGATGCAGTCCAAGTTTATGTCTCTAGGTCCAACATCACTCATGATATTGCCATCTCAAATCTTTTAGGACCTCTCCATTCTGATATTCTACTGGAACTCCACATTCAGTCTCCCATTCCTTCCCTCCACAGCATCGGACCCAGCAGTCAATTTGCCTTTCCCCCTTGTCTGTTACTGACATTACCATTTCCTCATTTCCTGAGTTTGAAACACTGAAGCCATGCCCTGACTTTTCTCTCCTTTATTGTCAACAGGCTATCAGTTACCAAATATTATAGATTTCATCCCTTAAATGTCTTTGCGCCTCCTCCCTCCCTCCTTTTTTTTGTTCTTTTTGCCATCCTACCTAGTGCTTTTCACTGTGTTGTTTCAGTAGCCTTTTGAAGTTCATCCTTTACAAGATGGAGGACTTTGTATAAGTTTATCTTCCAAAGCATAGTTCAGAGAGTGCCTCTTCTCTGCTTGGAAGCCTGATTATTCATTGTGTTCAAAATTGAGTATAATACTTAGCCACATCTTTGAAGTCTTCCACAGTCTGACTCCAGTTTACCTTTCTGCTTTCGCTTCTGTAGTGCACTCCCTGTAGTGTACACTTTATTTACACTACTGCTTTTTGTTAGTCTTTGATCTATATTTGCTTTCCACATCTTTTACTCATGTTGTCCTCCATAACTGGAGTCTTTGGCTCCACTTATAATAAACCTGCCTGCCTTTCTATCTTTTATTATGCCCTTATTGATTCTCTTAAAATAATGTGATCTTTCCTCATTTGAACCATATAGCATTTCCTAGTTTTTCTGTTGCACTTTTCATACTCAGCTCTATGGTATTTGTATTTGTTGGTTTATCTATCTATCTATCTATCTATCTATCTATCTGTCTATCTCTACCTACCTACTGTCTAGCCTCGAAGCTTCAAAAATGTAGACACATGATTTTCTTTTTGATCATTTTCCCCCAGCAGATGCATGTACTCAAACAGAGAAGATATTCAATAAATATTTGATGAATGAATGGACAAATGAATGTGTTTTGCTTATTTTCCGGTGCTTGGTTTCCTTTATATATAGTTTCTCTTTTTTATTGAGGTAACTGATTTATAGCATTATATAAATTTCAGGTGTACATCATTACATTTTTACTTCTGTATAGACTACATTGTGCTCCCCACTGAGAGTCTAGTTTCCATCGATCACCATACATATGCACCCCTTTGACCCTTTCATGCTTCCCTTTCCCTTCTTCCCTTCTGGTAACCGCCAATCTGTTCTCTGCATCTATGTGTGTGTTTGTTTATCTTCCACATATAAGTGAAATCATAGGATATTTGGCTTTATCCATCTGACTTATTTTGCTTAGCATAATACCCTCAAGGTCCATCCATATTGTTGCAAATGGCGAGATTTCATCATTTTTATGGCTGAATAGTATTCCATTGTGTGTATATATATATATATCTCTCTATATATATACCCCATCTTCTTTATCCGTTCACCCATTGATGGGCACTTAGGTTGTTTCCAAGTCTTGGCTGTTGTGAATAATGCTGCAATGAACATGGTGATGCGTATATCTTTTCAAATGAGTGTATAGTTTCTTATATAAAAAAATTGTTGCCTGGTGAAAAGAGAAGAAGATTTGGAATCTGATAGAGCTAGATTTAGATCCTAGACATCTGACTTACTAGCTATGTGACCTTGGACACATTATGTAATCTCTCTGAGCCTTTACTTTCTCATCTACAAAATGGGGGGCAGTCATACCTAGTGCTTACTGTGACATTTGAATGAGATATTATCCAAAAGACTTTGACAAAGAGGAAGAGTCAATAAAGGTTTTATGTTTCCACTGTTTCTTTCTTCCATTCTGTCTTCCTTTTTTCTCTATTCTCATGTATTAAATTTCCTGTACAACTCAATTGTTATTTCATCCTATTTTGTTTTAATGTTATTTATTTTTTATTTCTGTGCATCTCATATCCCCAACTAAATGTCATATTCCTTGAGGGAAGGAGCAGTTTTGATATTCACAACAGCAGTTAAGGTTAGGCTATACATAGAGTCGCTCAACAAATATTCATTGAATAAATGCGTTTTGTCTTTTTGCATAGTTGACATTCTTTTCAATCACTGACTTTCTTATTTTGGGTACCTCTCCATCTCTACCTCTATTTGACTGCTTTCCTCTTGTTATTACTATGTCTCCCAAATGCCCACACTCGTGCTCTCAAGGTGACCTTTCTTCCTAAACTCTGCTGTATATAGTCCCAAATCTGTCTTTCTCCAAATTGCCCACACTAGAGCACCTCTTCTCAACAGGACCAGGGAAAAGCACCAAAAAAGGAGTCTTTTTGTTGGATTTAACCGATAAGTAAAGTATATATCACAGACTTTGGTTTCTCTCAACACGTGTCTAGTTTCTTCTTTTCTTTGGTGTTATAAGGCACTATGCATGCAATGGATTCTCTTAATAGGAAGGGGTATAAATTTAGAGATTGGAGCAGTAACTTAATTGTCTGTAAAGTTTAATTATGAATTCTAATTATTTTTAATTTTTTGCTTCTTAAGGACATATTAGAAAATAAGGCACCCCTGATGACTTCCTGATAGTGGCGGAAAAGGTAGAATGCTACTGTATCTGAAATTAACATGCAGGCAAATCTAGCCCTTATTTGTTCTTTGATTTAATTATACTTAATGGTTTATATGTGTTTTTATAAGGCAAAGGCATTACAATAAGATGATGAATTTGGTGAATTAATGTTGGCATGACATCATCTTATTATTATGTTCCACTTGGTGTGGAAATCACCTTTGCTGTGAGGTTTTCTTGGTCAAGCCATGTTAGTTTGTTGACCTTACCTTTGCCTAATTTCTTTGAATCTCTTTATTGTAACTTCAATCAACGTAGGTGGTTTACATGAGTATAAAAGTTGGACTCATGAAAATGCTGATTAGTGTCTGGGTTGTTGTATTTTGTTTTTTTGTAGAATATTTGGTTATTCTTATCACTGATGTTTTTAAATCCTTTAGGAGGTTCAGTAAGAAGCACCTCTCTTATCTACCCAAGTTCTAAATAAATTAAGAAATGAAGGGCTAGCCCTGTGGCCGAGTGGTTAAGTTCGTGTGCTTTGCTTCTGCGGCCCAGGATTTTGCCGGTTCGGATCCTGGGTGCGGACATGGCACCGCTCACAGGGCCACGCTGAGGAGGCGTCCCACATGCCACAACTAGAAGGACACACAACTAAAAAAATATACAACTATGTACTGGGGGGATTTGGGGAGAAAAAGGAAAAATTAAAAAAAAATAAAGAAATGAGACAAACATAAAGCTTATGGTGACCAAAATATTACCTCTGTTCTGAAAGACTGTAGACTGGAGAATGTGACTTGTATCTGCAAGCAAGGGCGCTTCCTAGTACTAAACTCCAGAACTAAGTAGGCTTCCCCAGTCTCAGGCAGTACTGCACTGACACACCTCGCCTGGAGGAGTGGAGCAGAATTTGGGGTGCTCTTCAGGAGAGATTTGGTCTCTGGAGAAAACGTACTAAGCTATACATGCCAATTTTCTTCTTCCCAAATGATTAATCAGATAAGTTGCTTTTTCCCCAGAAGTGGAGAGAGGTTAGGAGTGATAGATGTGGTGGAGCACTCTCTACCTGGAAGGAAGCAACCTGGCCTAGGGGATGGACATTCCCCCTAGCAGCGTTAATCCTTTTGTGATAATCTGGTGATTAGAAAAAATGGTATGGACAGTAATAATGGATTTATCCTGACGTATTTAATAAAAGGAATACTCGAGATTTCGGGTAATGCTTTGCTGTGCAAAATGAGCTATAAAAATGATTATTTTCATGTATTTGATGTGCAAACTAGGGTGGCATCTGGTCACACCTTGGCAATTTCACAAATGTGACACTGAACCCCAGTGTGCTCCTGCAGTTGATATTGTCGTTTGTCTTAATGTTAATGATAAACCACAGCAGCATCTGGCCTGTTACAATATCAATATTCTTTACCACCAACTCATCATAAATTATTACTTCCCCCAAGCGCTGACAATAACTGTTTCTAAGACTGTACAAGAGACTAATTCAAATGAGATTATATTTGGGAGGATTTTCTTACTAATCTCTCTAATGTTGCTGGTTTGCATACTTGAATATATAAAAACGTAATTTTTTCATCATAGTTTCAAGTTGGGGTGCTATAAAAATAGTCAGTTTGATTTTGTGTAGTCATGTAACTGCAGTGAGCATGGGAACATTCTTTGATTTGAAAGTATTGAGAAATATACCAATATTCTAACCACAAATTTTTCATGCCCTCATATACAGAAAACTAAATATCAGTGATATTCAACAGTGATTAAGTCAGAGAGATACAGTTGTGATGTTCAGGATGAGAAGACAACTTATACTATATAAATATTAAATATTAAATTATAGTCATCAGAGCTTAGGATAATGGCTAAGTTACTCTTTAATAAAAGACTCATACACAGCCGAGAAGACCATAACACTCTATATGTATCTATTAAATAAGAACTAGATAAAATAGTGGATTCAGTAGGAGTAGAATTTCAAGCAAAAATGGTGCTGTGGATTCCAATGTGTTGCATATCTTTCTGTCTTTTCTGTAAATGCAGTTTCTTGGCTCTTCAGAGTATGGTGTGGTGCCTTATTTGTTTTGCTTGTTTATTCTTTCTGTATCTGAGATAAGTTATAAATCTCAGTAGATTAAAACTCAGAAGCAATATTGCCTGCATACTTAAAGATAAAAGAAACCTACATCTAAATTACAATGCATTGTTATTCATTCAGTTTGCAAAGACACTGATCATCTCAAATAACTTCCATATTTATTATTTTATTGGTAATATAGGTATCAAGACTCTAACTAAAAGGATACATAATATGATAAAAAAATGTGACACATTATGTGAATTATAGTAGAGATCAAAAGAAAATATCATTAGTGACATTTACTACCCAAAGTTTGCCCTTTGAAATTATTCAATTATTTCAAGGCTTTTATGCTGTGAAGGTTATTTTCACAAAGGCTCTTTGGCTCTGTCATCATAATGTCAAACATTTTATTAAGATAGAGTAAGCATTTACACTATGAATATTATACTTTTATTTCTATTTTGTGGTCTCAGATCTTTCTTCATAAAATCATATGTCATCTTTGATTTTGTTATTTCCATTCTTCAGATTCTCAAGTGGCTCCTATTAGCTTTCAGAACAATTATAGAGCCTTAGAGTTATTTATTGCTGTGTGAGAAATTACCCCAAAATTCAGAGGCTTAGAACAAGAGTAAATATTTGTGATCTCACATTTTCTCTGAGTGAGGAATTTCAGAACAGCTTGGCTAGTTCTGCCTTAGGATCGCTCATGAGGTTGCTGTCAATATATTGGCTCGGGCTACAGTCATGTAAAGCCTGGACTGGAAAGTTCTCTTCCAAGATGGCTCTCTCAAATAAATGGCAACTTAGTGCTAGCTATTGGCTGGAGCCCTCAGGTCCTCAGTATGTGGATTTTTTCATGGGGCAGTTTGTCCCAAAAACATGACAGCTGATGTCCCCCAGAGTGAGCAATTCAAGAGAGAGGCCAAGGTGGAAACTGTAATGTCTTTCACAACCTGGCCTTGGAAGTCATTCATTGTCACTTCAGCCATATTTTATTGGTCACACAGGCCAGTCATAATTCAGTGTGGGAGAGTACTAGACAAGGGGTAACTAGCAAGATGTGAGACTCAGTGGGAGCCATCTTGGAGATTGGCTACCATACTTTACAAATGTTTGTTTTGGTTCAACGTATTAAATTGAGTTATAGGATCACTTTTTGTTTTGCATAATCCAATTTCACTGACTCTGCCACCTCTAAGTTCTAACCTTCTTTAAAATCTCAAACACTCATTTCTTGTAGTCCCTGGAGGCATTTCATATGGGCTGATGAAGTTACATTCTGTTCTTATACCTTCTGTTGATGTCTGCTACCCAGAGAGTGAGGTGAAGTGAGGGCTGTTTGAGGCTGGTGCCTCGCTGTTATTATGGCTTCAAGATTCATCTACTCGGTGTTGAGATCCCTACCTATGCTATGGTTTCCCAGTGCTCCCAAATTTACAAACTCTCAAGCTGCTAAAATACAGATGGATTCCACGGAATCCTTCCTACTTCAAATTTCTACTGATTTCCACCCAAAAGCAGAAAAAAATGTTCCTTTTTGCACCTCTGAATTATATACTTTATTCCAAGAACCCAAAGAGTATATTCCTGTGTCTCATGGGGCTCAGACCTGGATCTACAGGATGAGCTTCACCATAATATATACCATCATGCTTTAGATGCAATGTTGGGGCTTGCCTATTTCATTTTATATCCAACTAGAATAGCTCAAGAAAATAAATTACTGCAGTTATTGGCAATCTTTCCTTTCACTTCATCAGACCTGTTTGAATCCCATCTTTAGTCTCAAACCAGCCACCTGCCACATATGCATAACATAGCACATGGCAAACATATGTATCCCCAGTACTTTCAATAGCTGCAGAAATAATATTTGTTGAAAAAGTATTGAAGTTAGAAGATTGTTAACGTATATATTCATTAAATATATGTTTAGAAAAATCCATGTCTCTAAGATTTGGTTCCATAGATCTTGGAGTTATTCATTGCTGACATCTGTCAAGGAAGCTTTGCTGCTTTAATGGAGTAATTCAGTTCAAAATTGGCAGTGTGAAATTCTTACCTAAACTCAGTGGAAGCACCCAGGGAGCTGCAGTGCTTAAACACTGCCTGGCATATGCCTCCCATCTGTGAATAACTGATTTTTTCCTACACTTCATGTAGTGCTGTGTGACTGGCCATTCAATACTCTTCTGCCCTCTTCCAATCAGATTGATTCTCCTAAGCTCCTATCTTATAGAAATTTAGGTACCCTTGTGTTTAAATTCTTTTGAGAAATTTTGTCATAAGCGATGAAATATGAGAAAAAATAATAACATATGAATTTCAGATTTGAATTAACATTAGGCATCCTAATCAATATCTGCTTTTCAATGGATTTTTTAAATGAATTATAAAATCTTAGAGGAGAAGAGTTTGTGAAAGATTGAAATTGTTACTTGAATTTTTGAAAGAACTCTTATCAAACCCTCTGGCCATGATATTCTCTTTATAAAAAGGTGTTTGTTTGAACTGCTGAATAATTTCTTTAGTAGTTTTAGAATGATTCAAGTTTTATGCTTCCTTAATCAGTTTTTGAAGGTTAAATGTTTTTCAAGGAATTTGTCCATTTTTTAAATCTCTGCTATGTTTGTAATTATGTATCTTTTTTCATTTCTAATATTTTTTAGTGTCTTCTCTCTTTCTTCTTAATCAATCTAGTCAATCTAGATTTGTCTGTTTTATAGAATAATTTTTTGACTTTGTCAATCCTCTGTATTTTATTTTTGCCTTCAATTTAATTAATATTTGCTCTTATCTTTAATATCACCTTTCTTTTGCTTTCTACAAGTTTATTCTCTTGTACTTTTTTCTTACTTCTTAAATTGGAGGTTTTACTTATAGATATTCAGGCTTTCTTTTGTAGTATAAGCAAGTGAAGACTAAATGTCCCACTTTGTAATGCTTTTGTTGTGTTCCACGTATTTGATATGTAGTATTTTGAAAATCATCTAATGGTAAATATTTCTTCATTTCCATTAGCATTTTTGTGCATTGTTTTATTCATGAATAATTCTGAAATGTATTTTTAAATTTCTGAACTGAAATTTAAAAATCATTTAACTTTTTGTTACTAATTTCGAATTGATTGTATTGTGTTTTGAAATGTGGTCTGTGTGATATCCAGTCTTTGAAATTTGCTGACATTTGTTTCATAATGTAGTATGTGGTCAATTTTTAAAGTTTATAATGCACATTAGAAGAAAATGTTCTCTAATTGTTGCATGCAGGGTTCAATGTAAGTCCATTAAATCAAGTTTTAATTGTATTATTTAAATATTCTATTTCTTGGTTAATTTTTTTTTTTGTCTGCATGACCAATCAATGAGATGGATGTTAAAGTCTCACACTATGATAGTGGATTCCTTAATTTCTCCCTATAGTTCTACCAGATTTTGCTTTATACATTGTGAATTTACCTTATTTAGTAAATACAAGTTAAAAATTTTTATACTTACCTAGAGAATGTAATATTTGTCATTATGTAATCATCCGCTTTATTCCTAATATTATTTTTTCACTTAAAATCTGTCTAGAATTCATATATATCTGAGATTTTTTTCTTAGTTTTGTCTAGTATATAGTTTTACAGCCTGTTACTTCCAATCTTGCTGTATTCTCACACACATCTCTTGAAACCCACATCTTTGATTTTTCAGTTCTATCTTCTAACAATTGTTGTCTTTGGCTAGTAAGATCAATATATTACATTTATATTATGATTTGAATTTACCACCTTTTTTTGTGTTTTCTATTACACAGCTTTTGCTTTCTTTTTCTTTTTTCTTTCCTTTTTTTGGGGGAGGAGGAGACTGATTGAATTTTCTTCATTTGTTTGTTCCTTTCTTCATCTTTCTATCATCCTCTGTCCTTCCATTGGGTTTATAAGTTATGCATTCAATACCTGTTCTTTTAGCAGCTACCCTTGAAATTTTACTATGCATGTTTTAAAATCTAGCAAGTCTACA